>NC_056729.1:1269980775-1270280775 GCF_019279795.1 Protopterus annectens | reverse complement strand
TGTTTCTATAAACAAATCCTGATTGCCAGTGACACACTACTTCTACATATAATGGGATAAATGACAGTGTACTTGGGCCTATGATGCAGACACCAAACCCATATACAGCCAAATATATGTTGATGGATGTACAGGAGGCCTACGATATCAGGTAGAGCTGACAACTGCACAGACTGTTGCAGAATGTCCACAGTTGTGCCACCTATTTATGGCATGGTTGTCATAAAACCTATTTTGTATGCTGAACTACTGTCAGGTCAGTGCAGGCTGAGGTTACAAAATCATGACAGACAGGTCATACCTATCCAAAAACAAATGTCCATGGGAATCCTGTGTAACACACTGTATGCATCCACATATGTCTTGTGACTACACCTGCCATAATAATGAGTCAGTAGCTCTATCTGTTACATTCCTAGCATGTGTGACATTTGGATACCCACTGTCCTGGCCTACAGTCCAGTCTGTTGCACAGAAAGTACATGCTTGTCAATACAACAAATAAATAACTGAGCCCTGCAATGTACAGCAGAACTGGTTGCTGCCACCGCAGTTGCTGCCACCCACATTAGCACATCAAAGACCTGTAGGGTGGGGCACATGTCACAAATATGAATAGGTGGCCTAAATGTCACCTACCACTATCTGGATGGCACTGAACAGATATACCTAGGATCATATAAGGTTACTAGGCTACTGGCCCTGAGGCCTTCATAAGCCTAGCTCAGAGTTTAGCCTCTGTGTATGCAAGTCAGATCCTGATGCCCATATGCACATGCCTCACCTGGACTATTATGGGTGCCATCACCCTGGCTATGCTGTGACAACAGAGATGACACTGCTCCCTCACTGACATATACAGCTTGCTGTCCCCCAATGTGTTCACAATCCCCAGTATGACTCCTGGCCAGAATGCAGCAGCTGCAACACACATGCAGCAGTATGCTCAGCTACCTGCTACAAACCTACCATACCTCCCAAACACCTGGAACAGGGCATCCACACAACACTCATACATAAAGGGGGGAAGGGTCAAGTGACAGGGACATGTGTCACAGTCTTCCCCTACAACCATACACAGCTGACAGACCAGTGGCAATTGCAGCAGCATGCACATTCAGATAAAAATGATGTATTACACTCACATCTGTCTCCTTACTGACCCCAACACACATTGTTAAACAGTATACTGCCACTGAATCAGAAAGTGTGTTAACAATGGCCAAACATAGCATGCACAACTGTAGACATACCACATTATTCCAAAGAGTGGACAGTATTTCTACCTACCCTTTGTGATGCTGTAGTCCCCACACCTCAATAATGTCCTCCTCACAAGCTAGGAAAAGGGCCAAGGCCTATATGAAGGCCTTAATTATAGCACTGTCTTGCCATACCTTTGGCTAATGAAAATGCAACCCAGCTGTTCTAGATGCAATTAGCAAGTGTGAGTCACAGATTGCTGGACAGGCAATCACCTCTTCATGAGCATTACCGACAAAAGGCAAACTGCTGCCTATGGTAAACAGGTCTGTGACTTTATATGTGAAGACAGACTGCGCTATCCAAGGAATATACCACTGGATGTCTGCACACAAAGGAGTACAGCACTATACCAGGAATGTAATAGAATTCCCCATGTAATGGGATACAGATGGAGGTATGCAGCCATGGCAAATAGAGATTACAACACTAGGTTCTGTAGAACATAACTTAGAATGACATGTTGCTGTTAGTCAGCAGTTCAGCACCTACAGTCTCCCCTTTTGTCTCTGTCTGCTGTGATATAGATCACAGCTCTGGCTCCTGAGTCCCCCCAGCAATGGTGAGCTCACATATGAATGCTACTGGACACAACTGGCATATCACATGATGTACTGTCAGTCAGCTCCTCTCAGTCAGTGAATGTCAGACAGGCATAGTTCACACATTGTCCAGGTGTCCCTGACTGTTCCTGATGTACTCTAGCTAGGTCACTGTGTACTCTACACCTGTATCTCATTGCCTTAGAGCTATAGCTAGCATACCTGTGACCCCCTGCAGCAGGACAGCAGGTAATAGCCAGACATACTGGGGGGAAACAGGCTCCACCTCACCAGCTGAGTGTACATATCGAGCATATAATGTAAGGGAATGAATGCAGTAACAGATATTAATGTACCATAACTGTTTTCAGAGGGGTCTGGCATGTGACAGCCAGATTCCCCACAGTCTGCGAACAACCATTACTTAGTGTCCAACTGTTTTTCAGACATCCACAGTTGTCTGGCGGAGGGTCCACATATGTCAGGCACATGTACACATTTAACATCTGTGTACTGCAGATGTTGGACAACTACAATGAAGATAACCTACACCACATTTCCAGTGCTGTCTGTAATTCTGTAGCATGGATATTGCTGAAATGACCCAATACACTTGTATTACCACTCACCTATTTGTCGGATGTTGGCTGCAAGACATATTACTGGGATGTCTCCCATAGGGGAGACACCACAGTAGATGGCAGTGATGGGTGTGGACACATAACAACACAGTCTGTCACAGCATATGGGCCAGAACAGATATACCTAGGATCATATGAGGTTACTAGGCTACTGGCCCTGAGGCCCTCATAAGCCTAGCTCAGAGTTTAGCCTATGTGTATGAAAGCCAGATCCTGATGCCCAAGTCCAAAAGGGACACAGGTGGCATCCCAAGTGTGTATGTCCTGTTAACCATCCAGTTATCCAAGTCTCACTTGAAAAGGTGTAAATAGCTACCCTGGCTGATGTGGAAAGGGTGTCCATTCCATAGCTGGGTGAGGGTGTGAGATACACATCTGTCCCACCAACAAGTCCTGTTGATATCACACCAGGTTGAGGGTGTGTGTGCGGGTTTATAGAGTGGAGCCTGACTTGCAGTTGTCCAGCAGTCCCATCAAGGTAGAGTCCATGATCACCTTGTATGCCAGAGAGACGTCACCTCTGAGGAGTCTGTATGAAACTGGGTAGTGGGATGGGCTAATCTGTGTATGGTAGATGAGTGAGGCCCTGGTATTCCCTGCTGGGGAACCTCTGTGACCTCCACAGCTGCTGCATGTGCTTTGCAAGCTAAATAACCACAGGGACAGTATACTCAATAATGGTCCTTACTGGGGTGGAACACAGTGATGTTGTGAGCCCCATAGCCCATGTATGAGGTGGGCCATGTAAAAGGTTTTCCTTACAAAGGAAGCAACAAGGTAGGCAATTGGTATGTTGCCATCAACCTGTATGTACATAGCCCTCTTGACTAATTGCTTTCCTAGGATGTTGTTAGTTCTGTGATAATATGTGGGGATGTCACTCTCACCAAAGGGGATGATGCTGCATGTCATGGCCATGTTTTTGGCACCAGTCATGGGTCTGCGTGAGACCCTCTTGGCAGATGTCTCCATCACTAGGGAATCCAGTGACAGCAACCAGCATGCAGTCATCTGCAAACATGGTCGGCCATATCCCAATGGCTGTGCCCTGCACCTCAGAAGAGTACATCACAAATAACAGAGCCCCAACACAGAACACCAGGTTATGCCACTAGTTATGGGTCTACGGCTTGGGGATATTCCCTTATGTGGATTAGGTATGTCTTGTCATGCACCAGTGTGCTACTCATCTGGTGACATATGGACTGATGCCTAGGTGGGAGAGTATACCTATTATGGCCACGTATTGGGAATACTGTCAAAGTCTTTGGCCAGGTCAAGGTAGGCAGTGTGCACTGTCATCCCCCATACATGGATTTGGTGACTGTGTCAAAGAGGTCAACCAATTGTAACAGACATGATCCCGCCTTGACAAAGCCCAACTGTGCATGATGGAGTGTGTGGAAGTTGCCAATGTCCTTGTTAATGAGGTTCACTATAAACTGTGCCATGGCCTTGCAAATAAGCTTACTTAGACTGATGGGTCTATAATGTGCCAGATTGGTGGATGCCCCACCTTAGTGTAAAGGGGTGACAGTGGGTGTCCTCCACTCGGCTGGGACAAAGGTGGTAGTCAGGTCTTGGTGAAATACAGTGCCTTATGGTGCTGCAAGGTCATGCTTGAGGTCGTGTAGGATGCATCCTGTGATGTGATAAGCTCTCATGATTGCTGTATACCATGACTTTGAGATGGCAGTGTTGACCTGCTCTGTACATGTAAGGGGAAGGGGTCAGGTACTGGATATGTCCTGATATACTGATGGGGGGACAGGGGTAAAGCCTACATTGAATCTGTCAGGCATCACGTATGCTATACGTACAGCACTTGTATATCTAGTGTCCTTGACCACCACTACTGAACAGATCTCAGTGCTTCCTTTGATGTTGCAGACATATGTGAAGAAGGGGAGATGATTGTATGTAGTGGATGTTGCCAGTGTGGGCTCGGTGTTTGCTTTGCAGGATTCCAGTAGTGATCTTATTTGCTAGTTCAAGCTAAGCTGACAAATAGGTATCTGCTCCTACTTTGTCTGGGACAGCAGATTGTCATCCCTGTTATAGACACTATTTATTGCAGATGTCCACCAGACAGGTGTATGTATCCTTGTAGAGGATGATGTAGTCTTGTTGGGTATACTGGACTCCATGCATCTATACAAATGCACATATAGCACTTTTGTATATTTGTGGATATCGGTGCCAGTTCCTACAGAGGGGATGGGGGCTGCAAAGCTGTGTACATCACCCCTCAGGAGGCTGTATTCAACATTGGAGTGTATGTATGTCTGACCCTAGCTAGATGGGTATTGTGGGAGATGGTGATTGCAAACATGACCGCTTTATGATTGCTTTGACCACGAAGGATGAGACTGATAGGATGCTGCAATGGTTACCCATTTTGTCTAATATCAAATCCAACAGACCTTCACCTCATCTGGGGGTAGCACCTAGCTGCTCCAAGGTGTTTGCATTTTTACTGTTGATGGATCTCTGGGCATTTGTGTGCTCACATGATTACATCTTCCAATGCACATTTGGGCAGTTAAAGTAATCCAGGATCAGGGTACTGAGTGTAATCCTGATACAGTTGATCAGGTCCATATAGGCAGAATGGGTTTCCTGGTCATGTGTGGGGGCCAGTAGCTAGCTATGATTTGGTTAGGTGTCTTGGCAATGGTGAACTGCCCATGCAGTGTCTCCTGTGATTCGTACTGCCTGTACAGCCTGGAGGTGTGTATGTCTTTAATATATAGTGAAACCCCATGTCCCATGGCATTAGCACCCACTCTTTGGGGTCTGACTGTATGATAGGATGGGTGACCATGTAAGAGTGGGGCACTCTCTGCAGATTTGAACCATGTGTATGTGACTGCACAGTTGCCAGCATTTCCCAAGGTTATGTATGCTTGCAATGAGCACAGATTCATGTTTAGACTCCTAGCATTTAGCAGCATGGCTTTCATTGCATGGTGTGCCGATAGTTGTATGTTGGTAGTGTTAACCTCACCACATCTCGTAATAAAGCCACTATGAGGATGGCAAGAACCATTGCCAGATGCATGAAGGCCAGATGAGATAGATGGAGGCCATCTCTGGCAAAGCATCATGGTCTGTTGCTCGTATCATTTTAATCCCAATAATTTTAACTCTGCCCTAAAAAACTGTTACTGGGAATACCTCAAACAACTGCCCTTGGAAGAGGCAGTACACTCCTTTAACAATACCCTCCTTGACATACTCAGCACCCATGCACCACCTAAAAATATTAGAGTCAAATAGAATTACACACCCTGGTTAACCAAAGAAACCAGATCCCTACTCATAGCCAAAGATAACGTCTGGTCACTATTCCATAAGAACAAAACCAGCGCTACTAAACAACATTTCCTTGAACTTTGAAATAAAACTAAAAACTAATTAAAACTGACAAATCCAACTACTACCACAATATTCAAACCAAACATCAGAATTATCCACAAAAGTTCTGGGCTGCAGTTAATAACTTACTGCAACCAGGTAAAACTATCATTCCCACTCCAAAAACAGCTAACAACTATGAAAATGCAGTGACCCAGTTAATCTGTTATGTCACAGAATCCATTCAAACTCTAGCTAACAACCAAACCAGGTCCAATCTCACCCCCCAGAACCAAACCATAATACACCCCCACAAACCATCACCAGCCAATTCAAGTTAAATCCAGTTCCCATCCATTCCATTAAAAAACTACTGAAAAAACTAAAATCAACCACGCTAGCTGCTGACTATCTGCAGAATATCTACAAATTACAGCAGAAGCTATCTCTTACCCTGTAGCCATACTCATAAACAGATCAATACCTTACGCATATGTTCCCACTGTCTGGAAAATATCTCACATTCTACCACTTCACAAAGGTGGTAGCTCATGTGAACTAACTAATTATCCCCCATTCATAGGTTCATTGTGAACCATTGTAAGCCTAGCCAATTATCTCTTGTGAGACTCAAACCCTGCACCTTATGTTTGTAAGGCAAACAGCTTAACCATTAGGCCACCCTCCCAACCCCACTGCCATTCTTTCACCCCTGTCTAAAATCCTTGAAAGAGTAGTGCACACCAAACTCATGGAATGCCTCCTCTCACACAGTCTCTTATCTCATACCCAGTATGGTTTTCGTTCTGCACATAGTACCACAGAAACCCTACTGTGCTTTACAAACACAGTCAACCAACAAAAGAACAGCTCCCAATTTGTCTCAGCCATATTCCTTGACTTGTCAAAAGTCTCTGACATGGTCAACTACAGCAAACTCAATGTCCTTTCCTTCCTTAACCTTAGGCATACTGCTATAACCTGGTTTCAAAGCTACTTAGCAGGACATCAACAAGTTGTCTATTGGCAGCAAACCCTCTCACACCTCCTACCCCTCATCATAGGGGTCCCACAAGGTTCCATCCTTGGACTCCTTCTATTTTCTCTCTTCACCAATCAACTTCACTCTGCCACTCCCCATGCAAACATGATCCAATAAGCTGATGACTCCACTTTGATCTGTTCAGCCTCTTCCCTCAACAACCTTCAAACCATCACCAAGAATCTTTCTTAACTACAGAAACCTGGCTAACTGAGTTCCAACTTATATTAAATCCCAATAAAATAAAACTTCTGCTCCTTTGCCCATCCAGGTATATCTCTCCCTCTGTAACCTTCCACATTTTCTCCAAAAACAAAACCATGATCGGTCCAACTCCCCATACCAAAATGCTAGGGGTTGTAATTGACAATAACCTGAAATTTGATCTCCATATAGACCAAACCATCAAAAATATTCACAAGAAACTTAGTCTTCTATGCAGGAACAACCAGTTTCTAACAGTAGTACAAAAGTCACAATTGCCAGGATACACCATCTATCAACACTCCTGTATGCATCCCCAATCTTTACCAACCTCCGCAAAACAGACCTAGCTAAACTTAAAGCTTGTTATAAAAAAGTATTCAAATTTATATGAGTCTCATCATTGTCTATCCCTCAAGCAACTCAATTGGCTTGAATTCCCTCAGTTCCTACACATTGATCAACTAACCTTAGCTCATAAAATCCTCCATCACCCTGGAAACATCTCAGCCCTCAAAGACATCATTCAACCCTACTCGACTTCAAGACCCCTCTGCTCTAATAAAAAATGTCTTCTACAAGTCACCAAAGCTAAAAACTCAGCAGGTCAATCCCTTTTCTACAACTATGTTTCCAATCTTTGTAACAACCTACTTAACTTTCTTATGATCATTCCCTCAACTGTACAGTTTAAAAAACTCATAAAAACCCACCTTGCATACTCCTGGCTCTGTTCCCACAGCTCCCCAGGATAAGCCACTCCCCTGGCTCACTCTGCCTCATTAACCTCTTTCTACCCACCTTCCTTAACTGTATAAGACCACTTTGTGAAACATTGAATGACTGTACACTATCCCTTGTAAATAGTTATGATTACCATTACAACTGCCTAACCAGATGTCCCTGCGTATTTAATGTTGTCATTGTTTTATTTCTGTGACTTTTGATGTAACTACAAATGCTCTGTATATCTTATATTTACAATGTTGCTATGTACCTACTGTTTTATTGTTACATTGTACATTATTACTTCCTACTCATTACTATGCTACTTAATTGACTTGGAGCTTTTCTCCCCAGGCCTCCACTGAAAAAGGACATATGTCCAGCTGGACCTTCCCAGTAAACAAATGTAAAATAAATTAATAAATAAATAAATATCATCCTAGGCTCTCAGGTACTAGATCCCCCTGGAATGGCACAGGATAACAAGCCAATTGTTAAGATCAATCATTTCCTGACTGAATTATGGCATCATTCTGGGTGACAGTGGCATTCTGCCTAATTCTAGGGACATACCTGCTTGGGACACATAATCAGTGTGCTTAATCATGTCACACTGCATACAGCCCAGGGATGTATGTGTCAGGTCAGGCACGCCAACATGGATTGTGACACATTCATGACAGTACCTGTTGTTGGGAGACAGCAGTGCATATGTGATATGGCAGATTCTGGCACCTGGCAGACAAGTAACTGTGACCTTCCCCATATACAGCCTGGAGAGAGCCACATCTGTGTGGCTCACAATGGACTCTCCTATGACTATTATGTTTTATTTATGGTGCCGCCTTCATGGCTGTGGTACACAAGTGTGTGAATATGTCTGATATGTGCTGTGGAGGGCTGTGGAGTTCATGTATGTCTTTGCCTCGGAGGTCTCCTTTGTTAGTGGATATGTATGTTGAGGACTTATGCATATGTGACTGTATGTTGTGTAGGTGTGGGTGGTGTGTGAGGTGTACTGATTGTGTTGACAACCTGGCTGGTGCCAGATATGTGGCCTTGACAGAGAGAGAACATGGAATGTAGGTTCCTAATGTCATTGCATCTCTCACAAATTGTGTTCCTTGGATGGTTGTCTGAGTACATGAGGCAGTTGCTACACTGTGCCAAGAGGCCCATGTCAACAATATTGGCAGTGGAAACTGTAGGACATTGTGCAGGCATATTTTCCAGACACTGAGGGACATAAGCCGGGAGACCTAATGGGTGGGCCTACAGCAAGCAGTAATAGATGCAACAGTAAATTGCAGTGAAACACCTAAAATAACATGTAGCAAGTAGCAGGAAACAGCTAGTTCAGAGGGCAATACATGATGTATTATTGGCACTATGTTGCTGATAGCCACATACATACTGTGGTGATAGATGGCAGGTTATGATATGGGAGTTAGCGAAGGATGGTGCTGGCAGATGTGGATATGCAGGGTATGTACATAATGGAGAGCAATTTATGTGGTCCTGTGATGTGCTCCCCTCTTCTTGTCTTTTAGGAGTGATGTACCAACATAGGAACCCACCATTTTCAGACACAGAGAATGCTACAATACTCGATGGACTGAGACTCCATCACCAGATCCTACTGATGAGGAGTCGCTGTAATCAGCAACAATGAGCTGCACTGTGGGCAGACCTCATGGCACTGGTGAATCATGTTGGGCAACAGGTAAGGAGCTATGAGCAGGTCCGACACTGTGCCAAATATATGATAAATAATGCACAGCAAAGGGACGCAGCCGAGGCCAGGGACCGTGCTGGCACCAGTGGATGGCCTGCAACACTACAACCAATCTTGGCTACAGAAGAGTTCCTGGCAAACCTGGGTCCAGCCACCAGCTCACAAAGATCCATCACACCATATGTCAAGGAGGTGGGTGGCACAGCTTCCACAGTGAAGCCCATCCAGGTTAGCCTCCTGTTGTCATCGCATTAATACTGTAGCAGTCATACTGGCAGCCTCTGCATACCTGTACATGGATGTCAGGTTATTCTGCATTTGGGGGGGGGGTTATAACACACACATGTGCACACATATTGAGAATGTCAGCAACGTGGACAGAATTACAGTTCATACTGTACATGTTGATATATGCATATATTATCCTGTACCAATGCCACATTTGCATCTGCTGAGAGTACCTCTCCCCCACAATTTCATAGGTACTTCTATTGTGGCTGGAGTCCATCATCCTGTAGCCAGTGAGTGTGCAACTGTATTGTCATGGCTCATTTATACCCTAGGCATGTTAAGAGCTGCCAGTTTGCCACGGACACAACTGTTAAGCTTGGCCATATTGCAATACTTGTTTGTTCAGTTGTGGAGGGGTTCCCTGCAGTGCATTACACTGGTCATTACAGTAGCATATTTGTAGGAGCTGTAACATATTCATGCATAGTTTTGTGAAGGTCTAGGCAATCTGCTATACAGGGGGACATTAGTATGATGGAAAAAGGTGCACTGTGTTAAAGTTGAACATCCTTCACATACACTGACATGTCACATGTCTCTCAAGTGTATACTACTAACAACATTTACTGAGCATAGCTGCACTACATTTAAGGGCCTGTCTTGTCTGTGTCTGTTGTGGTCTGCTTGTGTGTGGTGCATGGGATCAGTAATAAGGTGTGGTATGTATAATGCAGTTGTGGCACCTCACGTGTGTGTGTGTGTGTGTGTGTGTGTGTGTGTGTGTGTGTGTGTGTGTGTGTGTGTGTGTGTGTGTGTGTGTGTGTGTGTGTGTGTGTGTGTGTGTGTGTGTGTGTGTGTGTGTGTGTAGAGCAACAGACAAAATAGTGCAGGGAGTAATGTAGTCATGTTGTCTTCCTCCTCACAGCTGACCATGAGGGTTGCAGTGTATCCCCATCACAACCTGATGTCAGTGTCTCATCAGACTCTGATGATGATGGTGGCCATAGTAAGGCATAGGTGGTGTTGTTGGGGGCTGAATCTGTCCCATGTATTGCCATCCCACATACTGCCCCAATGTCCCTGCACACAGTCAGTATGCTCACATACATCACTATCATATGATAGAAATCTCATTTGACTGAAACGCATTTGACTGAAACCATAAGACTGAAATTATAAAAGACTAAAAAGTCACTTGACTGAAACCCATAAGACTGAATTTCAACATAGTAAATTGTAAACTAGACCATATAAAATCAGGCTAGGTGGGGGGCTATGCCCCCCACACCCATCAATGTGGGGAGATGTGCCTCCCACACCCCTAACTATATATAATAACTCCGGGATCACACTACAGTGGGGAAAAGGGCACATACCTTTCACTTACCTTACAGTAGTCTACATGCTGTCACTACTATGACCTTTTCCCTATATACCTTTCATTTACCTTACAGTAGTCTATATGCTGCCACTACTATGCCCTTTTTCCTACTGTAGTGTGATCCTGGAGTTAGTATATGTAGTTAAGGGAGTAGTGGGTGTCGCATCCCCCCACATTGGGGGATGTGGGGGTCATAGCTCCCCACCTAGTCTGGTTTTATATGGTCCAGTTTAAAATTTAGTATGTTGAAATTCAGTATTATGGGTTTCAGTCTTTTGGGTTTCAGTTAAGTGACTTTTCAGTCTTTTGAAATTTCAGTCTTTTATTCTCAGTCAAATGCGATTCAGTCAAATGAGGTTTCTATCATATGATGGTGATCTGCCCACACATACCCAATCCCCTGTGCCCAGAGATGTTGGACAGTCTGAGGGTGGTAACATCCAATGGTGTGGGCAGTAGTCATTGCCAAGATGCTGGTGAGGTCCCACACAGGCAGAGTGACAGGGGTGCTCGAAGGAGGACTGCTGACTATCCACCACTTGTCAGAGGTGTCACAGCATGTGTCACTCAATGCATGGTTTGGTCCATCCTGGAGGCACAGGTATGTTCTGAATGCAGCACCAGATGGATGCTCAGGATCATGGATGCATTACTGCCTGGCATCCATGACTCCATCCACAGCTTTGGTGATGCCCTACATCTTTTCGCCGATGTAGTGAACAGATGTTAGGGTGAGACATTGAAACTCCTTAACCGTGCAATGTCTGTGCTGGACATGTGGTGGAAGTAGTGCATCGGACACATGGACGTAGGTCAGCAATAACATCAGCTGAGAGCCCACGTGGCTGTGCACAGTCACACTCCCTTAATAGCAATACCACCAGCACTACTAAAGGGGGGTGCTGTACACACCTGGCAGGCCATGGGCACATGGTCCTGGATGGTCCAGTGAGTGACACTGACCCAGCAGACACCAGTCACCATCAGCAAGTAGTACCGCATCTGACCCTGGGCATGGTGATGCCAGTGCCACTCCTGATGGGACCAGCTTCCATGTTTGTGGCCAGATAAGGTGAACTGTACATTCTGCTATATATGGATCACAGCTGTCAAACATACCTTTGTGTAAGGCTAGCACTTTCCTTGACTGTGTACATGCACACACTCACACATCACTGTCACATGCAGGTCAACACCAAACACACACGCAGCTCCTCTCCATAGCCCAGCTGACCAGCACCCCTCAAGACACACACACACACACACACACACACACACACACACACACACACACACACACAAACACACAATGTCCACTGTTTGGCACAGTCTAGGACTCTGGCAACCCCACCCCATACCCTGTGCATGTAATGATACCTGTGCCACATCCCTGTCATCCATACAATCGGTGCGGGGTCATGCTAATATGTGTCTGATGCACAGGGTGACTATCATATAGTTATTGATGTACGTGCAGTAGTGTTATGCCCTGTAAGGTGGTGTCTGCTGGCATGTGTCATGACTACACATCACAGTTTATGTATCTTTATTTCATGATAGTGCTTTGGTGTTAGTATTGCTGACTGATTGTTGTCTCCCAGACCTTCTCTTTTTCTGTTCTGGGTGTCTGTGTGTCTATGCCATGGGGACCTGCTACCAATACAATGGCTCAGGATGGCATAGTGGCAATGCAGGATGTGACGTCACCAGGCTACAGCTGTACATGTGCATGGTTAACTAGGTGTGTATGTGTAAGACAGTGTGTCAGGGACAATGGGGACAGAGAGTGCAATCTTCCATGCATACCCCTTGACACAGCATGCTACTCTTGATACATGTCACCTGGGAGTTCAGTAGGATCATAGGTTCATAGGATCATAGAAGGTTACTACAGTAAGAGCCCTGAGTCCCTAACAAGCCTAGCCATTAGTTTATCCCCAACAGAATCATCTATCAGCACCTGTTTCCCCTGTCATTGAAGGACACAAGTGGGACCCCCCGGGACAGTTTTGTGGTATCCCATCCACTCATTACAATTGCACTTGATGAGGGTCTGCATGGTATTCTGTTTGTCTGGCAGATTTTGTTGATGTTGCATATCAGATTCAAGTCTGTTGTGCTGGTAATGTGTGAGGAAGTAGAATCACATATGTGGGGCAGCTGTTGAAGGTCAGGGTCCAATATTGGCTTGTAGGCATGCCACAGCCAACCTCTGGGCACCCTGTCCAATACCGAGTGGGACACTACTGATTAGAGGCTGTCTGCATGGGACATGGATCACCTTTGTGGGTATTACCATGGCCTTTCCAGTTGGTGCAGATGTCTGGATAAGCACATATCAAATGAGACATTGTACTAAGTTATTGTTCTACTGGCTGATGAATATACAGAGGTAATGTACCTTTTTTTCTAGATGCAATCCCTTTACCTATGAGTTGCACCATGTACAAGGGCTTTCTGACCACTGCCGCTACATGATGGTTGAATGTGACATTGTTATCAAACTGAGTACCCAGGTCTCTCAACACAGGTTGTGTGTTTATGGGATTGTCAATGATGTGGCAAACAGTGGGGCTGTGTGCTTGCCATATGGTATGATGGTACTGTTTTCTGCATTTAGCTTGAGGCCAGGACCTTGGCACCGGTCTGTACCTGATGTAAGCCCCTGTTAAAATGTGTTAACTCATTTGATGGGTCAATGACAGACAGCACACAACTTACAGTCGTCACAGCCTTAGTCAGTACCTACATATGTGGGTGGTGGAGGTTAATATTTATGCCTAGATACATTTGGGTTATTAAGGGGCAGCGGTTACCCACAGGGCCTCGACATTTTATACATATTGCACACATAGGCAACACAGAGTAGGGTTGCCACCTTAATGAATGCCCAATGTGGGACACTTCTTGTAGTATCCTGAAAGTTGGCAGGACAAACCATACCCATGGCAAGTGCAAATGACAGGACTTCTCTTGGTCTGCCAATATGACATTTTATTTTTGTAGCATTTCCCTAGCTTATGCTATGTCTCAGAACATTCAGGTGTTTCTGATGTAAAATGACTGTGTGTATGTAAAATGATGTGTGTTGTCCTACACTCGTCTGACCTATGTATTGTTTTAGTTGTTTTCACAAGACACACCTGGTCAAACGTGGACTGCAACCTGCACAGTGGGACAGGCGTTGGCCCTAACACAGTCACCCTGCTGTAAGGGGATATACATACACACACACACACACACACACACACACACACACACACACACACACACACACACACACACACACTAGTTGTATGTATTATAGTGCTACATGTTTATCACATGCACCATAGAGCTTATGTGCCTGGAGTGTTTCTAACTATGCATCTAAGGTAGATGACACCAGCAGGCCCTGTAAAAAAATCCAATGGGGGGATTAACAGGCCCTCAAAATGGTATAACCATCACACACATGGCAGCCACACTGCTACAGGAGATATGCCTCACACACACATATGCGCTCACACAGTTCCAAGATTAGAACCCCTACCTATCTAGTTGCATGTACTACAGTGCTATGTAAGTATCGCATATACCACAGAGCTTATGCACCCAGAAAGTCTCTAACTGTGCATCTAAGATGGATGACACTAGCAAGCCCTGTAAAGTAACCCAATGGGGGGATTAACAGGGTGGAACAGGCCTTAAAATATATTGGCATTGCACACACATAGGCAAGACATACACACAGCTTCAGGGGGACATAATTACACACATGCACACACTGAGTTGCCGTTGTTGAAATTAGAATCACTACCTATCTAGCTATATACACTATAGTGCTATGTACTTATCGCATGTGCCACAGAGATTATGTGTCTGGAGAATGTGTAGCTGTGCATCTAAGGTGAACGACATCAACAGACCCTGTAAAGTAGGCCAATGGGGGTTAACAGGTAGGCACAGGCTTTAAAATGTATTGCCATTGCACACACATAGGCAAAAAGTACACACATCAGCAAGGGGATATACTTACACACACACACACACACACACACACACACACACACACACACACACACACACACACACACACACACACACACACAGTGAGTTGCCATTGCTGGGATTAGAACCACTACCTATCTAGCTGTATACACTATAATGCTACGTAGTTTTTGCATGTGTCACGGAGCCTATGCATTTTGATAGTGTCTACCACTGCTGTTGGGGTGGATGACATCAGTAGCTGCTGACAAGGAGGCCACTGTTGTGGAGGACACTAATCACAGGGCCATAAAATGAGTGACCATTGCACAGACATAGGCCTGTTGGGCGTGTGTATTCTGCTGCATGTGGAATATACACACAAACACACACACAGGATGGCTGATGTGAGATGAGAACCCCTACCTACCTACTATTACACAGTCGAACTCTCCGCACTAATTGCATGTGCCACTGATTGCAACTGGTGTGTGAATGGCTGCAGCACTACATCACTCTATGCCTTTCTGGGTCTCTCTCTCTCTCTCTTTCTCACTCTCTCTCTCTTTCTCTGTCTCCCCCCTTCTGCCTCTCTATATATGATATATATATATATATATATATATATATATATATATATATATATATATATATATATATGTATATATAGGTTCACTATTAAATATCGAAATTCCACAATCCCAAGCCTCTGAATACCGATGACCAGAATCTTGAGATTGAAAATAATAAATGGAGATTGCCGTATAGTGTGGAATGGGAACTTTACCATTCACTTCACTGTAGTGTGGTCTCAGAGTTAGTACGTTTAAGTTGCAGGGTGTGTGTGGGGGGGGTACATTTGGTTTTGTGTTTTATTTTATTTATTTATTTATTTTTGAGAATCCACAATCTTGAGATTCTGGTCATCTGTTTTTTGTCACGGGATTGTGGAATTTTGATATTTAGTAGTGAACCCAGATACATATATATATATATATATATATATATATATATATATATATATATATATATGGATCTACTTTAGTAGATCGACAAGTTAAAAAAGCGAAAACAAATTCACCGATGCCAGAAGATCGCAAATCACTTCACCGACGCCAGAAGATCGACAAGGCAGAAGACCGACGGAGGAAGACACCGACACTGAGAACACTGCGATGGGGAAAGGATGTGTAAGTATGCGGTAGTGACGGACGATAGGGTGTGAGTAAGGTAAGTGTGCGATGTTGACGGTGTGTAGGGGTAGGAGTGGGATAAGTGAGTTAGGGTTAGGCGGGTTAGGTAAGTGCAGTAAGGTAAGTGTACGATGTTGGTGGTCTGTAGGGGTAGGGGTGGGATAAGTGAGTTAGGGTTAGGGCACGGGTTAGGTAAGGGTGCGAGTAAGGTAAGTGTGCGATGTTGGTGGTCTGTAGGGGTAGGGGTGGGATAAGTGAGTTAGGGTTAGGGCACGGGTTAGGTGAGTGTGCGATAGTGACGGACCTTAGGGTAAGGGTTTGGGTTAGGGTTGTAGATAGTTGTGTATGTATGGGTTAGTGTTCGTTTGTAAGGATTTTGGTGTGCTTGTGTTGTGTGTGTGGGTTTTGGATAGGGGATTTGTTTTGTTTGTTGGTATGATGTGTCGGGTGTATGCGATGTCGTGTTTGTGCACTGTCGATCTTCTGGCGTCGGTGAAGTGATTTGCGATCTTCTGGCGTCGGTGAATTTGTTTTCGCTTTTTTAACTTGTCGATCTACTAAGGTAGATCCATATATATATATATATATATATATATATATATATATATATATATATATATATATATATATATATATATATATATATATATGTATATATATATATATATATATATATATATATATATATATATATATATATATATATATATATAAATATATATATCTTTGGCAACTAGACTGGCTTGAATTCCAAAACCAACTGATAATCTCCCAACTTACGATTGCCCAGAAAATATTTTATCAACCCAACACTACCCCTATACTCTCCAATATCCTTATCCCCTATAAAAATCTGAATTCCCTACGTTCTTCTAGCAAACTCCTTGCAACCATTATAAAATCTAACAACATGACTGGTGACTCTTTGTTTACTAACACAGCAGGTAAAAACTGGAACTTGCTACCTACTAAATTAACCCTAATCACATCCTTGCCTCTCTTTAAACAAAATCTTAAAAAACACCTCAAAATTCACTGGTTATGCCCCTGTGGCAACCCCGACTAACCACCTCCTCCACCCTCTCCCACCTCTGTACTTTATTTCACATTCCTTACAAACTTCAAAACTTTTAAATTCTTATACTTGCAAGTAAGTCTTGCACTGTTTCAAACTCTAATCTATATACTGCTGAATAATGTTCTACTAGAAGCGAAAACTTCCTTATGTATCTTACTGTGCTACATTCTATTGTTGATTTTCCAAGTATATATATTATTTACTGATGCTTTTTCAAGTGTAAATAGTTCTATTATGTTATAATTCTTGCTGTATTTTTTTTTATCAATCCTTTCTTTTAACATGTAATTACATTTTATTTTTTTTTCTATCTTGTTGGAGCTTTTCTCCCCGGGCCTCTACTGAAAATGGAAATATATCCAGCTAGACCAGCCCAGTTAACAAATGTAAAATAAATAAAAAAATATATATATCTATATATGTATATATATATATATATATATATATATATATATATATATATATATATTTATTTATTTATTTATATATAGATATGTGTGTGTGTGTGTGTGTATATATATATATATATATATATATATATATATATATAGATATACATATACATATATATATATATATATATATATATATATATATATATATATATCTTTATTAAACTCAACAGATCCAGATAGATCTTATATTTGCAACATATGGATAGATAAGGGTAATCATGCATGATAGGGATAGGGAAAGACAGTTAAGGTATATATAGCTGTTTGTATGCACAGAGATATACAGGCATCACATTTCTATAGTCAGATGTGGGTTCAGACATGGGCTGATATAAGCTAAGTGTAGGAGCATGCCCAGTATGACAATCAATACTTACAATGGGACTCCAGGCCAGACCTACATGTACTCAATTTCAGGATTTTGTGTGCTACAGCCCGTTGTTTGCTGAACCTGATTAATCAGTCCAGCACCTCCCTGATATAATGCCTGAGGTATTTCTTGGTGGTGTGCTGTCCGTAATGGACTGAACCGAGTTTTGCTAATATGTCTGGCACATTTTACATAGGACTGTGATTTCTTGGTATGTCAGTGGCAGATCATTATAGACTGATGTGAAGAAATGCTGACAAACATTTGGGTACCGACTCCATATGCTCCAGGGAACCCATGCTACTGCACAAACTGTTCTATTCTGCATTTTCTACATTTGTCTGGTGAGTAGTTCCTCCTTCCCTTTATATGTGGGCCTTTGTCCTGCAATGCTCCAGTCCGCAGTTGCTGCTCTATGTAGCTGTAGGTATTCTGTGAGTGGGATAAGAGATGTAACACCACACACAGGGTTATGGACCTCACACCTCTAACTGTACCTGTTTTTCAGGTTGTCCAGCATTGTGCCCCATACATCTGCTCTGGTCCTCAGACAGTTTGTGTTGTACTGTTATTATAAGGCTACACGTTGCCCATACCTCTCAAATTCTTCATAGGTTCATAGGTTCATACTAGGCTATCTCTGCCCTAGGGCATTTATAAGCCTAGCCCAAAGTTTTGTGGCTTTCACCACCCCTTAAGTTTGAAATGTACTGTGCCCATTAGTTTACCATGCCTCTGTCCAGCAGTCACACTGAGGTGATTCCCGGGTAAACCTGCGATCTCCCATCCATTGGTCAAGATTTCTCTTGAACAGGGCCAGCGAGGTGCTCTGCCTCACGTGTACCAGGATTTTGTTCCACAGCATAGGGAGTCTCTGGGTGATTAACCTATCCCTCCAGCACGTCCTATTTATAACTGTGTTAAGGTTTAAGTCTCTTCCTCTTGTATTTCTTATGGATTTAGATTTTTTGAGGTGGAGCATGTCCATCAATTCCGGGTTTGACATGGCCTTGTATGTTAGGCACAGGTCACCTCTGAGCAGATGGTATGCGACCGAATAGAGCTGGAGTTCCTTCAGTCGGGCAGCATAAGACATATTTTTGAGACCCTTAATCCTTTTGGTGAGGAACTTTTGGGGCCTTTCCAATTACTGCAGGTGTCGGGTAAGATACATTCCGAATGGGGCATTGTACTCAATCATTGGTCTGATGAGTGATGAGTACAGGGGAACAATGACCTCCCTTGATCTAGATGTGAATCCCTTCATGATCAGGTGGGCAATGTAGAAGGTTTTCCTAACTACCTTGGCAACGTGGGTGTCAAATGAAAGGTTACTGTCAACCTGGGTCCCCAGATCCCTGATAACCTCTTCTGTGCTTAGTGGATTGCCACCTATATGGTAGCTAGGGGTAACCTTGTTTTTCCCGAAGGGTATGACTATGCATTTTTTGGCGTTTAACTTTAGGCCATGGCTCTGGCACCAGTTATCCATTTCTATGAGACCCTTCTGGAGGATATCTGTGTCTGATGTGTTTTCAACTATGGCACCCAGTTTGCAGTCATCTGCAAACTTAGTCAGCCATAATCCTCCTGTGTTTGCCTGTACTTCTGAAAAGTAGATGCCAAACAAGAGGGGGCCCTAGGACTGAGCCCTGTGGGACACCACTTGTGACCGGCTTGGAGTCTGACATGGCACCAGCCACTCTGACCCTGTGGGTTCTGTCACTTAGCCAGTTTGCAACCCATCTTGTGACGTATGGGTTTACATTTAAGTTGGTGAGTTTTTCTATGATACCCAAGTGGGGTATTGTGTCGAAGGCTTTTGCAAGGTCAAGGTAGGCTGTGTGGACTGCCTTGCCCTCATCAATGGCCTTGGTGACTGTTTCAAAAAAATCAACCAAGTTCAAACAGCATGATCTATCCTTGACAAAGCCAAACTGGGTTGGATCCAATGTTTGTAAGTCCCCTATGTCTTTATTTATGAGTTCCATTATGATCCTGTCCATAGCTTTGCAGACTAGGCTTGTCAAGCTGATGGGGCGGTAATTACCAGGGTCAGTGGAGGCACCACCTTTGTGAAGTGGGACCACAGTTGCCGTATGCCACTCCTTGGGTACGTATCCTGAGGTGAGGCTAAGATTAAACAGCTGCCCTAACAGCGGGTTTAATTCCACATTGAGTTCATGGAACACACAACCGGGGACACCATCTGGTCCCATAGATGCTGTGTTTTTTGCCTTGGAGAGAGCAGTTTTCACCTGAGCATTTGAGATGTGTGGGAGGCTACAATCCACTGCAATAGATATCTCTCCTTTTGAGGGGGAGGGGGGGGAGAAATTTGCACTGAACCTGTCAGCCAGTATGTTGGCTATGTCTGTTGGTTCAGTGATTTTTATATCATTTTGAACTAATTCTGAGCATATCTGGGAGTTTCCTCCCAGGTTTCTAACATAGCTAAAAAAGGCCTTATGATTGTCTTTTGAGTCCTTAACGACTTTTCTTTCAAAATTTGCAGGCAAAAATCTAGACAGGTACATATATAATGGTGGAACACAGGCCCAAACATGGGGGGAAAAAATTAATACTGCTCTTACAAACTATGACAGTTGGTAGAATGGTTTTGTATTAGCATACATTTTCTGATGGGCATGAAGTCTGCATCTCAACTGTCTGCCATTATTTTCTCACAGCAGCCTTTACTGATTTGCTAATAGTTTGCCAGAAAACTGCAATGTTATGTCAAACAGAACATATATATGAGGCATAAATTGGACATTCTGCAAAACTCTATACATTTTTGAGGTATGGATGTTGCCTAAGTACTGACACAGTTATGTGACAACCTTTTTGCCCAGCTTTCCTGCAGTAACAAATACTGACATATGGAATGTCTGTAGAACTCCTACCATAGGTGTAGCTCACATGCAAAACAGGAGATGCAGCCAGTCTCAAACCATGTATCCCATCAACCATAGTAATGTACTTATCCCACTAAGCCACAAAAGCCACCAGATAGTGCAGTTTACATCCTGACATTATCAAGCACAGACATACAAAGCACATTGACCCCTGCATATTGGGGGAATCGTACATGTCACGATTTTGATTAAGATAGCCCAGGGCTTGTGTGGTCTGCTGCTTTTACCTTGCAAATGTACTCTTACAGCAGTTGCATGGGAACACTGGTGTGTTGGAGGTAGGGGACTCTAGCACTGACAGGCAAGCATCTGTCCAGTGACCCTGCTGCATGTAATTCCCTGACATAGTGCCGTGGGTTTTGCTGGCTTAGGGCCTACTGCATATTATGGGTTGGCCAGTATTGGACAGAGAGTTCCTGTTGTCACACACAGCTGTCAGTTGTCTGAAGCTATCCCGGTAGCCCACTCTATTACCTTACATACATGTGGCAGGTCCATACATATTTTACCACAGACTGTGTACAGAAGAGTGACTTACCTTGTGCCTGCAGCAGTTGAGATAACAGTGCATCAGGGCTGTCTCTGTCTGATGCACACAGTACACAGCCAATACATGGTAAGGTACAGGTTGTGTGGTGTGGCTGACATCCTTTTTACTATGTATGTGAGTCAGAGTAAGGTGTCAGTCCCTAGGACCCTAGGTTGTCAGTGCGTGTGCTATTTGTTGCCTCTTTGCCAAGGCCAGGGCATAGTGGGCATGTCTACATCTGCCTACAGGGACAGGCTCATGGGGTTCCTCCTCTGAGTCCTCCTGTGGCTTGTGGGGACCTTGGCACTGGTGGGGGCTGTGTGTCTCTTCCCTGTGATGTTCCTGCCACAGCTGTTAACACAGGATCATAATGTGTAGCATGGCACATACTGTGAACATGTGTGCACATGTGGCTGAAGAGTACTGCAGGGCTCCACCAGATATATAAAGGCAGTGGAACTGTGACTTGAGCATCCCAATCCCCTGCTCTATGATGTTCCTGGTTTGTGTGTGTGCCTCATTATAGTGTTGTTCAGTAGGTGTGTGTCCATTTCTGATGGTTATCATCATCCATGGTTCCAGTGCATAGCCATCACCCCCCAGTAGATGGCCCTATGGGATGTCACCCCCAGCAAACATCTGGTACAGCTCTGAGGCATACCAGATGTGAGAGTTGTGATAGCTGCCAGGGCTGCAAGCACACAGATTCATGATAATGCCCTTGGCATTGCACATGACCTGAAAGTTGATGGAGTGATACCCCTTGCAGTTGATTTAGACCCTACCCTCTTCACTAGGTGATGCTTTGATTTGCACATGAGTGCAGTCTATGTCACCCAGTACCTCAGGGTAGTGTGCTACATGGCGGAAGAGATGCATATTGCTGACATTCTCCTTAGGGGTGACGGGTAAATAAATGTGCTCACTGGCATGTGCCTGCATGGCATCCAGGAACTGGTGGAGTACCCTAGATGCAGATGCCAGTGACACCCCCGTTATGTCCCCAGTTGGTCTTTGAAAAGTACCTGTAGCTAATAGTCTATGGACTACAGATACCTTTGTTTCCACTGGGATGGGTTCCCCTCTGTTGGCTTTGGGTCTGAGTTGAGGGTGGCAGACAACAGTGAGTTCTTGTAGTATGTCCCTGTCCACCCTATAGCTCTCTACAATCCCCAGCTCATACAGCCCCTGGAAGGTTACCCTTGGCCTGAACACTCTTCTCCTTCCCAGTCTGGCCCTGTTGTCAGCATCATCACTGACGTCAGCCTCAAGCACATACAGATGTAGCAGAGTAGCAGCAGCCCCTAGCATTTTGTCAGTTAAAATTCCCAAGTGTGTACTCCAATGGTGTAGAGCATGTTGGAAAATTAGATTGTAGCAAATAGGCATACTTTGTAGTGGTGTGCTGCAGATGCAGCCTGTGTGATTGGCTCATTATGCTGCATTCCACCTCATAGGTATAGCATTGGGGTTTTAAATGGGCCAGTGCATGTTGAACAGGGCTTATCAGTCATTTTTACCTGATTGGCTTTCCCAGCCTATTTTCTTTTTTCTTTTTTTTTTCTTAATTCTTTCACTGCTAAGCAGTGCAGTGCACCATACAAACCCGCAGAACTAGTGTAAACAGTGCTCAGCTTTTTTGACACTCCCCCAAGCATGGGCACACTCAGCGTTTCTTAAACAAGTTCAAATATGTGCCACGGGGCTAAACACAGCTCAGTAGCATCAGACACCCCCCCCCACTTAGCTGTGCTTAGCTGAGCACAAACAGGTGCCACTGAGCTCCAATCCACTTACATATAGTGTGACACACACCCTTTTGATGTCAGCTATCTGTTGCACTACTACCTACATGGTTCTAGCCTTACCACAGGTTGTATCTGCAGACACTGTAGCCCTTTTTGCTATTCAGTAATCCCAGCTTATTTACATACAGCTAATTGAGTATACCCTGGATTGGACACTACCCTACTCCAGGGTCTGCCTCCATAGCAACCACTGACACCTGCCATTGTAATACTCTGCATGCTGAGCACTATAATGTAATATTTTTGCAAATGTCTAATTTTCAATTTTTACACTTTTTAAATTATTTTTCACCAAAACTGCATTGTCTGCATGCTGCGCAAATGTAATATATGTATTAAAAAATAACAAATAATTTTAATGATTTGCATTGCTTTCTGGACTCCCTGGCCATAGTTTTGGCCATCTGCATGCCCTTTTTGGACGGGGATTTTACAACCCCTGTTTAAATTTTACAGTCCGGTACACGGTTTCTATCCACGTACATTTCTTACACTAACACGGCACCTACACAGGTGTCTTTCTGCTTACTGTATCACAAATCAACCTCGTTTGCATGGATTTCACCAGCTTATGAGGTGATTTGCATTCCGAGGACACTACCAAGTCTGGACACTCATGCATGCCCCTCTCTCCTCTTTACTGGTGCGCACAGCAGTTATGTTCCATGTTGGGGCAGTGCCATTATGCCTACACAGAGAATCACTCCATGTAGGCTTTATTGAATTCTCACCATTGTTTATACAAGCTGGAAAAGAAGTGATTACAGCTATTTTCATATGAACCACAAATGGAATGGAAACAAACTGCTTAGTGAAAAGGAAGCAAGAAAATTAAAGTCAAGACATTTGAAAATGATATATGTGATAAATTATTTTATTATACTAAGTAATGATTAAGAAATGTCCAATGATAGAGAATAGTTTGAACTCAGAACAGGTATACTTAAATAATTTATGTACGTGCCTGACATATATTCATATGTGAACAAAATAGGTAGATAGAAATACAGTATTTTAGTAGAATGGAGATAAAAATATAGGTAAAGAGAAAGTAAAAATGAAAAAAAAGAAGAAAAATGGAAAAAAGGACGGAAAAGAAAATAGAGAAAGAAAAATGGGGAAAGAAAACAGTGAGTCGATAAAATATTCTGCATAGTAAATTAAGTCAATGTTATTATCTATCAGACTAGAGATAGTATATTAATTGGTGCAAAAATAAATGATTATTAAGCCAAGTTGATAAATAAGAAAGAGAAGACTGTACAGACCCAGGGTAATCTACCAGGGCCTACACGAGAGGAAGATAGTAGAGTGCTATAGGGTGGACAGGGACATTCTACAGAAAAATGTTGAGCTGTGCTGGCCACGCCTTACAAACAGAACTAATAGAGGGGAATCCATCCCAGTGGATACCAAGGTATGTCTAGGCTTAAGAATACAAACCACAGGTACCTTCCAAATATCAACTGGGGATTTCATGCAGGTCTCACAGGCATCAGCATCCAGGGTACTCCACCAGTTTCTGGATGGCATGACCCAACATGCCAATGAGCACATATATTTCCCCACTGCCCATGAGGTGCTGACCACACATATGTATCTCTTTCACAGTATAGCAGAATACCCTGAGGTAGTTGCTGTTATAGACTGCATGCCCACCCATATCAAAGCACCACTCGGTGAGTGGGGCAGGGTCTACATAATCTACAAGGGCTTCCCCTCCGTCAACTGCCAGGTCATGTTCAATGCCCAGGGCATTATCATAAATGTGTGTGCTGGCAGCCCTGGAAGCTATCATGACTCCAACATCTGGCATTGCTCACAGCTGTATCAGGAGTTTGCCAGGGGGGACATCCCATATGGCCATCTAGTGGGGGATGCTGGCTACGCACTGGAGCCATGGCTGATGACACCCATTAGAAATGCACAAACACCTGAACAAGAACACCATAATGAGGCACAAGCACAAACCAGGATCATTGTAGAGTATGTGTTTGGGATGATCAAGTCATGGTTCCGCTGCCTTGACATATCCAAAAGAGCCTTGCAGTACTCTCCAGCAACATGTACACAAATGTTCATAGTATGTACCATGCTACACAATATGATCCTGCAGAAACAGCTGCAGCAGGAACTGCTCGAGGCAGGATCACACAGACCCTCACCATTATCAAAGCCAGCACAGGCATAGAGGGATTCGGAGGAGGAACATCCTGAGCCTGCCCCTGTAGGCAGAAGGAGGCATGCACAGTATGCCCAGGCCTTGGCAAAGAGGCAATGCATAGCACACATACTGGCACTGTAGGGACCCTGGGACTGATACCTCTCTCTGACTTGCACATACAGTAAAATGGATGCCAAACATGACACTACCTGAGCTTTACCATGTACAGGGAGTGTACTATGTGCATACAACATAGTCAGCCCTCCAGCACTGTCCTCAATACTGGTCCCACAACAAGATAAGCCACTCTTCCTAGCAATTACTGAATGGAGTAGTATGTTCTCATACTTGTATGTATGATATGGTTGCAAGCAAGCAAGGGAATTGGGTGGCTGAATGGGATACCAGCAGACAGCTATATGGGACAGCAGTAAATTCATAACAAATACTGGTGTCAACATACTAGGCAGCACTGCACAAGGTGACAACCCCCACTACAGTACATGTGATGCCCCAAGGAACTGTGGGTGTCAGTAGGTCACACACATGAATGTCAGTGAGGGTCACATATCCACCACCAGTCTCACCCAGCAGGACAGGTGTAGATGACCATGAAGAAGGCCCCCAAATGATGGCAATGGTGAACAGCCTCCCACCAGACCTACACAGACATACTACAACAGGGCTGGTAGTTGCATTTTCATTCTGAAGGGTAGGAAGTCTGAAACGGAAATATATGCTATTAAGATCTAACATGTGTAGTCTACTGATATGCCTCCTGTCTGCATGATAGGTCACAATACAATATGAAATGAAAGCCAAGAGAGTAACCAAAATACCAGTACAGTCATTTCAAATGTTAAAGTCTCTAGGTGTGCACCCCGCCCCCCACAATCCCATGTAGAAATGCAGTAATAGATTGTCTGCAGCACTCTCTAATGGCCTACAGTCCTCTTGCAAAGGCTCATGCCTCACCCATACTGCCAATGTACGGAATGTCAGGGGGTCCCAACTAACAACCTAACACAGAAAACAAATGCAAGGCCATGTTGACAAATGCCACTAGCATGCCTCCCCATGTCCTACTGCAAGGGCTGCAGATCAGGCCATAAATACTAATGGGATAAAGGCCCAACTATAGGGATACCTCTGAGATATTGCTTACATAATATTAGGTAGAGGAGAGAATAACAGAGGGGGAGTGTAGAAGCATGGAAGTAATGGAGTGTGTGAAGTCTGAAACTCTAATGTCTGCCCATACTACTCCCGACTGCAAATCCATGAATGAATAGCCACAAAACGGCTTGTAAACCACAATGTGAAGGTAAATTAACCAGATATATGAGTAGTACCCCTGGATAACCTGGGTACATCTGTACAGCTGAAAGGTATGGCCCCAACAGGATATGGCCATTTCATGAAGATGAGAAAAGCACAAGAAGGGGAACCCCAGTCAGCATACTAACAGGGCGCTGGACCATTTACACAGAACTAGCAGTCTATTGTCTGTAGCTGCTCCTCCACAATGGCAGGTGTGTGCCAGAATGTTTAGTCTGTATGCCTCAGAATATTGGTCTCAGCTTCATTCATCTTGTATTTCCTGGTAAATAACTGTGAGTAAAGAATGATAACTGTCAGTAGTTGATGACATGATACATCACAGTGTAAAACAGTACATATGTCAGAATATCTATGCTACAACCAAACATGTCACACAAGCAGCACAGACAGCAATAGTTACAGTATCCCTTGTATGTTAAGCCCATTGTGTCTCCATATTAGCAACCTGTCTACAGATACCCTGCAGAACCAGTTTGCTAGGTGTAGCTGTATCAGACAAAACCCTGAACTGGAGTCCAACCCTCCCTGGAATGGATGCACACACTCAGTATAGAAGGTCATACTGGGCATGCTCCTACACTTAGAGAAATGAAGCCCATGCCACACTTGGAAAAATGAAGCCCATGTCTCACAACACAGTGGACTACAGATATCGGTTATTCACAGCTGTCTGTGCACACACACACCCAATTGTACACAATTCATACTTCACACACACACATTGGATAGGAATACACACACACATATCTAAGGCCAACATAATATAATGTCAAACACACACACACACACACACACACACACACACACACACACACACACACACACACACACACACACAGACATGGGGAAGAGAAAGATAGCAACAGAGATAATCCCATTATGTGGCCTATCCCACCCATTACACATCCCATTGGCCTATATCACATGATGTGCTGATGTCATTCTCTATAGAAATTCCTTTGGTTAGCCCTCAGCCCTATAGTGTCAGTGGTGCTTGTGATAACTGTGTAACACTACAGTACAAATAGGTATCCATTTAGCAGTTGTAATCTCAGTCCTGTCAAATGTAAAGTTGTGTGTGTGTGTGTGTGTGTGTGTGTGTGTGTGTGTGTGTGTGTGTGTGTGTGTGTGTGTGTGTGTGTGTGTGTGTGTGTGTGTGTGTGTGCATTTATAGATGAATGTGGTGCATTTCTAGATGAATGTGGTTGAGGCCAGTCACACTCACTAAACCTCCCTTACCCTTCCTTCAGCACTGCTGCTGATGTCACTCACCTGCAAAGATACCTTTGGACAGCTCTCCAGCATATAAGCTCTGTGGCACTTGTGATAACTGTGTAATATTATAGTGTAGCAAACTAGTTAGGTAGGAGTTTAATCCTTATCTTGGCAATTGTGTAAATGTGAGTATTTGTGTGAGAGAGTGCGTGTATCCTATTAAGACCTGATTTTGTGGTCATTCACACTTACAACACTTCCCTTACCTCTCCTTTAGCACTGGTGCTGATGTCACTCACCTTCAAAGATACCTTTGCACAGTGCTCCACCATGTAAGCTCCATGGCATGTACGATACATGCAGCACAATGTAATAGCAATAACTACATAGGTAGGGGTTTGAATCTCATCCCTGGCAAGTGTTTATGTGTGTACATATGTATATCTGTACCCCAAAAATTTTGGCCCCATTTACACCCGATGCACATCTCAGTGCCTGACTTTAGCAGTCCTGCAGATATCATCCACCTTAGAAGTACCTGTTGGCAACTCTAAACCATGTAAGGTCAGTGGTGCTTGTGGTAAATGCGTAATCATAATGGTCTAAAAAGATCATTAGAAAAAGGTTTGAACCTCACCCCTGGCAGAAGAAAATGTGTGTGTAGGGTAAAATATTTTTTGGAATCTCTCACCCACTACGTCACCCAATGCCAGTATTTACAAGGGCTGGTGATGTTCCTCACCTTAAAAGTACCTTGGGACAAAAAAAATGTGGTACACTGTAGTAGCAATGCATAGCTAAGTAGGGGTTTGAAACTCAGTACTGGCAAGTGTGTGTATGTGTGTGTGTCTGTCATCAGTATCCTGTGTGGGGGTCAGTGCGATTGTGTAATAACAGGATCCATTGGGGGTGGGTTTTGCTAAATTAGTACACTGAGGACCTAGTATATCTCACAATGTCAACATTACAAGGCCAACAGTTGTCAAACACCATAGAGGTTGGTGTAGACAATCCACAGCCCTAAATGTCTAGTGTCATGTGCAATAACTACATGACAGTATGGATTAGTGAACAATATAGGCAACCCTTCTAATATTCAGAGACCATTCTCCACCCATGTATCATACAGAAACACACTTGGCTAGGCAACAACCACTATATCGGAAGTTCCCCTGCATATTGCCTCACAGATAGTACCCATGGTGTGATCGCAGTGGACTACATGCCTGTTGACCACAACAGTGCCACTAACATCAGAAAGTACTTTGATGTGTTACATCTCCTGACTGAGTGCGTGTTATCCAGCAAGTAAAAGGGCATGGCACCCTGTTCCATCCCCTCAGTAGCCAAATCAATGCGTACAGTGGTCCTTTTACCACGTATCCACTGGGCACCTGCAACAACTGTAGAGTCTGCAAATGTACCCCACAAAGGGAATACTATGCTTTATACACATGCCCGGTATGGACAGATGCCACTAATTTCACTGAATACCTGTATCATACTGTGTGCAATCACTATCTCAGTTACATAGCTAGGTCTCACCAAATGAAGTCAGGAATGCTACATCAGAAGATACCAAGCTGTACACACAAAATACACCAGAAACCGCAAGCACACTTACGTCAAAGAATATGCATGCGGGACATGTACCCAACCCATACACTGTCCATGTTATGGAATATAGATCACATACATGGGAAACAGTGCACATCACTGGCCACCCACAATAGAAATCTGGATGAGTAGATGGGGAATACAATACCCACCCATGGGGACCATTCTATCGACTATACTCCTGAGCCACACTGAGGACTATTGTCATGTGGCCTGATGCCAGGGTATTCCCTTGGGCTAGCCTTGTAGCGCCTTCAGACCCATTCACCTTCTATACACCTATGAAACAAAGAACCTATGGATCTCAGTACTGGCAAGTGTGTGTGTGTGTGTGTGTGTGTGTGTGTGTGTGTGTGTGTGTGTGTGTGTGTGTGTGTGTGTGTGTGTATGTGTGTGTGTATGTGAATAGTAATCTCAGTATGTTTGGTTGATGAATATCCCCTGTGGCTGTGGTTATTAGCAATCAGAGATGTGTCCAAACCAGAACATGTACCATTCTCCATTCTACAACACATGTTGTACATCAACATATACCTATGTACAACCCTCAGCCCTATAATCTGTGAGGCATATGCAATCACTGTGTTATAGACTGGGGATTACCGTGCACATACTGTACCCTGCCTATGACATGGTGGATGTGTCACCACCCTGCCATACCATGTGGCCTTGCTGCAGGGCCACATCATGGTGAAACACAGATGCATAGAATGGAAATGGGATACAGCATGTGAGAGCACATTCACTCAAGACTTCACTTGTGGGGGGATAGAGGGGTAAAGCTGGAACTGAATGTGTTGCCAAGACTGTGGCCAATATCTGTTGTCTCAGGATAGGTATTAGCTTTATGCAGTAACTTGCAGCACTTGTGTTTAATGTTGTGGAGGTTGTTGATGTAACTATCAAAGGCTGTTGTGACTATCATCATTGTCTGCTGCATCTCTGCTGCCATAGATGCCTGTCAGGGATTCCATGAAGGATCCAAAGTTGTGTTTGAGACTAATAAGGGAGTTCAACAGTCATGGGACACCACCATTTCCTGCAACAGTGTCCTCCTTTTGATGTGCACTTTAGTAATGGCAGGGGACCAGCACATTGTCTCCCAGTGTTTGGAGGACAGTGTCTGGGTTCTGTTGCCTCTGGCTAGTACCATGCATTCATATACCTGTTTGTACAGTGCCTATGTGTATGATTCCACAGTCATGCAGCTACGTCCCATTGCCATGGATGCAGTGAAGACATCAACCCATGTTTTCATGGCTGCAAAGTCAGCTTTGGAGAGGTTTTTCCAGGTAGTTATCTTTGTTGGGGGGTGTGGTTGAGATGTTCAGTTCCATGTTGATTGCAACCTGTGTGAATCTCACCATGCTGGGATTGATGTCTGGGGATCAGCAACGGACCCATATTTAAGTGGTCAACACAGGTCAAGATTATTGCATCCTCTACCAGGGGTCAGTAGGACTGGTCTAGATAAATAGAAATGATGAATCACAGAAGTGTTGGGCCACTGTACTGGCACTTGGCTACATTCCCCAGGTGATGGAGGGGTAGTTGAAGACTCTTACTATGTCAGTGTTGCACTGGACCATCATAGATGGCAGGGTGCTGAGGAAGGTGCATTGACAGTCTTGGGACATAGTTGTGGAGCCATAGCAGGCTATAGTCTGGATTGCACTATTACCCCAAGGCATTTGACCAGAAGTGTCTCCAATGCCTTATGATTGGATACTAGTCTGGAGGTGTTCCTCAGACAACACTGCCTGTGGAGGTGTGGTGTGGTTCATGTTTGGGGGCTGACAGCTGTGGAATGTGTCATAGCCTAATACTGCAGGTCTACTGTCTGCTGCTGTGAACCACCTCTCCATTACAGCAGACATGTGTCCTCCACTCCAATGACTGATATGAGTGACTGCATTCTGGCAGTTAGATGTCCACTATTGAGCAACATGACCCTAAGATTGCATACATGTGTAGCTGTTATGGTGGTAATAACATTAGGGACACTGACTATTTAGGCACCATAGGGGTGGCAAGACACTTAGCCAGTACCTGGCAACCCAGCAGTGACAGATGTAGGACATCTGTGGCAAGTCATTGGGTGCTGTCAATCATGCTTTTCCAAGCAGAGAGGTTCTGGACCCCTGAGAATGACATGTAACATCTAAGCCAATGTTGCAGTCAACCATCTGTTGATAGTACCGCAGCATCATTCTGGATGACAGCGGTACACTGCCCAGGGCTTCTGTCACACCTGCCTGGACCACATAATCAAAGAGTTCAACCATGTCTCTTGTCATGTAGTCCAGGGAGATGGGTCCCAAGTCATTCACACCCACATGGATACAGAGTGATAACCGCAGTTATTGCAGAGTGACATGACTGGCTGTGTCATGTGTTAGATGCTGGCATGTGATTGATATTTGGCTGTTACCTGCTCCATATTCAACTCACTGAGTGGGATGTGTGTTCCTCAGTATTGCTTTACCCATGATCACTGTATTGTGCAAGGTGGTTAGCCTTATGGGGCTTATGTTGGTGACACACTGTGTAGGTTAAATATGTGTCCCCTGGCATGTGTCATGTCACGGTGTCTGAGTGGGTGTCTGCCTTGCTGGTCTGTGCTGTTCAATAGATGTCCAGCGAGTGCTTCTGGGAAGGTGGGTGTGAGGCTTTTTACTGTATGTCATGGCTGTCAGAGTGGGTGTCAAGGTGAGCTACGTGTTGCACATGGTGTGGTGCAGGTGTTGATCTTATCCTCTTGACCTGCAAGTCCAGTCTTTGCTGGAGAGTGCATATGTCCACATTCGGTGATATATGGGTAACCCTCACACATCTGAGTATTTGGAGTTTAGGGGGGGGTTGTCTGTGTACATGCGGCAGTTGCAACTGTGCTCCAGAATGGACAAGTGCACCAGGTTAATGGGTGAAAGCACAGATAGCCGCCCTTCAAACATGCCAGTAGATGTGGGCATAACTAGTAAGTACTGGGGCGACATATGTGATGAATGAGTACTGCTGATGGCTCACAGGCATGCCGCACTTCTTGATACAATAACCTGGTGAAGTGCCAAGCTATAATGCTAGTTGAAGTGCAAGACAGAAAGAACTAGCATGATGTACGGGTGGAAGAGAGGGCAAACTGTCTGCCACCTGTAATACTTTACCACAGCTGTGCAGTTATCAGCAGCTTTGGCCTTGTGAAAATTCAGTAAGCTCTGTAGTGTGTGTTGAGACTGTGCAACACTATAGTAAACATATCTACATAGGCAGGTGTGTGTGTGTATGAATCATGTACTGTCTGGCTCATACCATTTTTGACCTGTGTACTACCCTTTACACTTCCCTTCACTCCAGTTTAGTAGAACTATTGATGTAATCCACCTTAGAAGTACCTTTGGAAGAAGTGGAAAGGTATAAGCTCTGTGGCGCATCTGATAACTGCATAGCATTATAGTAGGAATATCTAGATAGGCAGGAGATCTAATTCCAGTACTGGCAAGTGAGTGTATGTATGTGTGCGTGAATCATGTACTGTCTGGTTCATGCCACTTTTGAACTGTGTGTTACCCTTTACACTTCCCTTCACTACAATTTAGTAGACCTGTTGATGTTATCCACCTTAGAAGTACCTTTGGAAAAGGTGGAAATGTGTAAGCTCTGTGGAGTGTCTTATGCCAGTGTAGCACTACAGTGGGAATACCTCGATATGCCAGAGTTCTAATCTTAATGCTGACAACTGTTTGTGTGTGTGTGTGTGTGTGTGTGTGTGTGTGTGTGTGTGTGTGTGTGTGTGTGTGTGTGTGTGTGTGTGTGTGTGTGTGTGTGTGTGAGGATCATATCAGGTCTGGCTTATAGCATTTTGATTTGTATACCATACACAGTTGGTGACAACCTCCAGCTGCCATTACTTTATATAGTGTGGTAACAGCATCTGCTTCACATACAGCAGGTTAAACCATTGTACTGTCCTCTGTACAGATGTGTCTGGAATATCCATATGTTTGAAACCTGTATGTGGTCGGAAATGGTCTGCGTGCCTTAACAATGCCAATGTATGTGATATTATAGCTAAAAAGGCCACAGTGAGAGTGCTGACACATATGGCAGCATGAGGAAGTATACCTGACTGAAACATCATACTGATAGGATGTCTGCCGCCCACAAAGGTGGCCTGTATTGTAGGTGCAATACATGAGTAAAGATGCTTGGCTTTACAAGTGAACTACACCTGCTATGGGTCACATTAAAGGCTGGAAAAGGTGTGGGCTGTCATATTGTAGTCCTAATTAGTATGTAACAGGAACACCTTGCATCTTAAGAGGAGTGTGTACACAATTTATGCCCACTGTATATAATGTGTCACGCATGACCTTACCTTAGGCCATTTGTCCAGCACAATTTGCTGCCCTCTGTCCAGACGTCTTGGCACTGACAAGTTGTGAGGTATGCTTCAGGAATGTTGAATTCATGTCAGATAGGCCCCAGTGGTGACCACTGTGATGCAATACATTTGACCCCAACACAAGTAAACATGCACAACAAGCAATATAACTATTACATAAAGCAATATAGCTATTACTGATCATTGTGTGCATGGTAAATTGCATGCTCTTCACATGCCTGGGAAATGCCAGGCAAAAACAGATCAATGTAATATTCACCAGCTTCAGGCTACTGTCCTATATGCAGACCAGAGGGTCCTAGGTAGTTGTGAGAGGGAGTTTTTATCAGCAGATGCACATGTGGCCATGGTATAGGATGGATGGAGCATGTCTGCACATCTACAGTACTAACCTCAATAATACACAATGTCCTATCATCACCATAGATGTGCACCTCTGTGCATTATAAAACCCCATCCACAACTGAAATTGGACCTGGAACATGCATGTAGATACAATACAGATACATGTATGCCTGATACATTAGTGTACTAATCCCCACTGGCCCCTTACCTGCATGCTCCTCATCCAGTGTGTGTGTGGGTGTGTGGGTGTGTGTGTGTGTGTGTGTGTGTGTGTGTGTGTGTGTGTGTGTGTGTGTGTGTGTGCAACCCACCTCCACAATGCTTCCGTCACTGTCATGGCTTGTGCATTTGGCATGTGGCTCCTAGGTGGATGTCAGTGGGGTCTGGATGGCTGGGCCCCTACCTGTGGCTAGCCGGTCCCTCACTAAAGCTGCAGGCCATTGATGGGCATGGCATTTAAGGTCAGTGGCCTGATGCTGCACATGCTCAAAAGTTTTGCTGTGCAGGCCATCATCATTTACCTTGTGGACCACATTGTACACGGGGCAGTCCTCTCCCGCATATTTTCTGCTCTCCATCCATATGCAGGGCATAATGTCCTATCACATATTGGGTGATGATGTCTGTTTCCTAACAGAGAATGCTGGCAGGGAAGCACTCTGCACGTTACCTGGAAGACATAAACAGGAAAAGGTCACAGGTCCTCATACGGTTGTCAAAATGCACATCAACAGTGGATATTACTTGCAAATAATCCAGACTACACCAAAACTCTCCAACCTATCATGGCTATAGCAGCTTGCATTACATGCCTGTCCCTGAGCTATCTTATTCCCCCCAATGTTGGACACTTAATTGCATACTCCTTTGTCCTCCATTAATTTCTTTGTAGAAGGTTGACAGCGGTCATCTTCCATGTGGATGGTGTGTGTATGGTGGCAGGTTTGTGTTTGACTGTGGTGTGTGATGTAGGAGGCAGACAGTGATGTTATTATGCCCCATGTAGATATGCTGTTGTTGCCATCAGTAGGAAATATGTACATGCTCACCATTGCTGAGGGGAGGAGTGTGCTTGATGTCTATATCTCTTTGTACAACTGGGGTGGACAGGGTGGCAATGTTCCCACCTAACAAGTGTGATGCAGGTTGCCTATATCTATGGCATGTGTGTGTATGAGGTGTTCTTTACCCACAGTTCAGGTTAAATTGTGTTGTTTCATCTGAGACTTGCAACATATGTAGAGACATGGTTGCAATTGTCCTTGGTGGTATGGATATGTCTGATTCATAGTCATAGCCTTACAGGACATCACCTGTGAACTTACATGCTTGCTCAGATATAGGTGGACTTGCTTCAAAGTTGTTACCTGCACCTATGTGTCCCTCTACAGCCAATGTAGAAACCTATTATGTGGTTTGTGTATTGCTGCTGTCCACCAAAGGGGATTACTCTACCTTGGTGGAGGCTGGATATATAGGTCAGGTACTGCTGTGTCCATATAGCTACAGTGGATATAAAGGGTACACACCTCTGATACACTGCCTGGTATTTGTGCAATTGGAACATGACACCACAGTAACTCATTTCATAACAACTCCCACCTGTAGTGTGACCTATAGCCTGTACAATTCAATTGAGAACATACCAATCAGGTCTGTGAAAGCATATGGAAATAATACTCAATACAATAAGCCAGTTGAATGAGTGTATAAAACCCTTAAACTGATATGTTGTGTATACACCTTTTGAGATAGTTACACCTTTCATCTGTCTTGGTCTGGACTCTAACATCATGGAGCATCTTCACTTGGCAATAGTTGGTCACCTTCCCAAAAACACCTTTGATTGTATTTCAATGGAATTGTACAGGTTAGGGGTCGCACAAAGATTAGAAACATTATGAAAGGATCTTCTGTGGTCTGATTGTCATACAGCACACATACCTGGCAGTCTAACAGGGGTGTGTACACTTGTGATATCCACTGTATATCAGTGTGGATATAGCTGGTAGTGGTAGGCATGGACAGAGGGTCATAACACAGGTGAACACCTCCCTGATTAATAGCTGAATATCATGCCTACTCTAGTACCCATATCAGTATCAGGGCATTGCAACAACCAGTAGCTCTATGCATTTATGTTTGTTGTATGCACCGATACTGATATTACACACATGTGCAACTTGCACAACCTATGTACCTGAATGATTGAAATCCATGTTGTTTAGTTTTGTGCCTTCCAGCTGAACATAAGCATACATACATGTGCTCAGGGGATACCTGATATACATGTCTGTTGTATATTAGTATGGTACACTGTAGTTAGTCTTGCCACTCAATCATACTTCCCAACTTGTTACAGCAGTGCGTCTGGACAATGGCACACATACATGGGTATCAAAGGGGACATCAGTACTGATACTGTGTTAATATAGCTGCACCATACATTAGTATGTTGATTGCAAAGTAGGGTTTGACATCACTGTGATAATCTGGAAGATGTCCAACAGTCATGAGTAGGCTGTTATGTTACAATGCTATTGCTCACAGACCTGCCAATGGTTTGGCTGACATAACATAGGTATATGTGTATGTGACTAAAGATACTAGTCACAAATGTGCTTATTGTTCAGCAGAACAGTGTACAGTTGAATGTTATTAATTCAATATATCACATGCAGTTCAACACACGTTTGCAACAGTACTCTACTATGCGCACACCCTCTATAGGTGTCTTAGCTTTACAAGGCAAGCATTTGTCATACTCATAATCACAGGTAACGTGAATATGGAAAACATCCCATTAACTGGCCTAGCAGTGGCACAGTCACAACTATTTGACAGACACTCCTGCAGTTGTCATATATGAGCTGTCCTTTCCCAGGTCAGTCAGGCACCTGAGCTGTGATCCCACATCACAACCTCTCAGAGAATCACATCTGGACAATCCCTAAAATGATGGGGGATAAATATGGACAGACTTTAAATATACCTGTTACAAACATAGGAAGTTCATAGAATGATACATTTAGCATTACAGTGAATATTCTTCAGTATGTGGAGTCTTAAATTCAAGTGTTTTTCATTACCTGATGACTTAAATCCTCAGCTATTTGCTAGAAAGGTACAGATCTCAGGAGGAACAGAGAAAAATGCATAATGGCAAAATGTGGACATTCTGTGAAGATCTGTATAGTTGAGAGGAATGCCTGTGATATCTCCCACTGCAGAGGGGGCCAGATGCTATGGCCATAGCAGCTGTTCAGCAGGACATTAGTACAGCATGTCTTGTTGGGACATATATTCCTCCAAATCATATTTCCCATTATTACAGACCAAGTACTACATTCAATTACATGCTTACATGTTCCACTTACCTTTTCTCTTTCTTCTCTTTTCCACTTTATGTTTCATTTATTTCTCTCTCTCTCTCTGCACTACAGGGATAAAGCTGGTTTGAATAGGTGGCAGAATGGCTTTTGTAGGTGATACTCATGACTAGGTGATGGCCTGCAGACCTATTGGGGTTCCCCACTTGCTAATTGCATGCAGAGCTGCTGTGTAGTTCTTCCAATAGCCAATGTCATGGCAACACACTCCTGTAAATGAGTAGTCCATGTGGGCATTGGTCCTTTCAATTACTTGTGAGGAAGACATCCTGGAGTTGTGTGAGATACTACCTCTTACAACAAGACTTGTGGAGACAAGTCAAGTAAATGGTGGGGAAGGTTCAAGATTTAGGAGCAGAATGTGTGTATTGCTGTTATATGAATGGGATACTGCTAGTTTAACAGGATGTGTCTGCACATGCTACTTCTACATGGGTTTCAGTCTGGCAAAGTTATGTCTCTGCATATCTCTCAACTGTAGGGCCATCCACATAATGGCCACATGTTAGCCTGTTATGTATGGGCTGTTCCCCAGACAGGTGTTATCCTTGACAAATCAGTAGCATACTCTGGTGATTGCATTATGTAGATGGTAACATCCATTTGTTTTTCTGACTTTATTTCCTCAGAAAAGATATGTTAGAACAAACCCTGTAACACCAGCAACTTTCTCAGTGTATAACAGCAATATTTCATATATGGCCATGTATTTGGGCTTCTGTCCACCAGTTATGTCAGGCTCTGTCCAGATGTTATACAGTGGTAGGTGGAGAGGTATACTGGTCAATCATTATTTAGTGCTGTAATTCCTGCTGAGGGAAATGGCTGGGAAACATGTTGAAGTCTGTATATTCAAGAGCTTGGTGTATAGAGAATGCTCATAGATGGCTTTGCAACATATTTTATGTGAGGGGACACTAACACATGTTTTAAAACTAGGCTATTCAAACATGTCAAACATAATACTGATAAGAAATATGTCAGTTCTATAGCTGTACATTTGAATAAATCACACCACGGGGACAGTAGTGGGTCTCAAGGTACTGTTTCTGAAAACATCTGTTCCTCAGTGTGATGAAACATTCATAAAAGGACAATTGTTATGTATAGACTCAATGTATTAATAACAACTGTGGTTCTTTATTCTGTAGAGGGTTAAATGAAGAGTGTAATTGGAGGCTGTGTATTCAGTTATGTAAATAGTTGTTAATTGCTTCTTGTGATTAAAGCATGTATTTCTGATAATGTTTACCCCTTGAAGGCTTTGGCCAAGACATCAGAGTATAATAAACATGTGTGTATTACTGGCTGGTTGTATTTTTCTTTGCTATGTTCAGACATTTTATTTGTTTTGCTAAGAGGTTATTGTATGTCTGGCCATTGTGTATGGCCTATCATGATTTTGTAACAGTGTACTGTTCACTTATTTAGTTTAACTGTGTGAGGGGGGGGCAGGTATGTGTGTCATGGCTGTTTTTGTATCCAACTGTGCATGCTGCCTCAGTTGTGGGTGGTTTATCAGCATAATATGTTTGTATGGGCATTTTGGGACGTGTGTGTGTGTATGTATGTATATATATATATATATATATATATATATATATATATATATATATATATATATATATACAGAGAGAGAGAGAGAGAGAGATGTGTGTGTGTATATGTATGTATGTATGTTAGTGTGTAGATGTGTGTGTGTGTGTGTGTGTGTGTGTGTGTGTGTGTGTGTGTGTGTGTGTGTGTGTGTGTGTGTGTATATATATATATATATATATATATATATATATATATATATATATATATATATATATTTATTATGATTTAATAGTGTACCATTAATTTTACTGCATTATCGTTTCTGAAGAAGTCCTAATAATGATCAATAAAGGATGAAAGTGCTTAAACATCAGTTCAGCCTGCGAGTGTTGTTTGTTTCTCCATTTAACAACTAAAAGTTCTTTAGTCATATATAAATATATATATATATATATATATATATATATATATATATATATATATATAAATATATATATATATATATATATATATATATATATATATATACCAATCCTTCCTAATTGCACACTTGTCTCTTCCCTATTGTAAACTGTCTGTAAAGAAGGGTATGTTTGAGAAAACATCCTCAAGCAATGCAGCTGAGGTGGCTTGCTGTTAAATTGCAAAGACTACGGTGTGCAGTATCCTGGGTTCAAGACCTGCAAGGGCTGTTTCTTTTGTTGCAAGGCAGAACAAGGACTGTTGGATACAGAGGGGTTAAGGCATTTTTGAGAAGCTTTGAGCATGTGTGCATGGGTTTGCATGACAGTAAGCTGTGCTAATGTACTGTTAAATGAATAGGCGCTTACACCATGCAGGCTTCACTTACCAGTGCACAAATATGCTTAGCGTTTATACTTAAGCAATGTATACACCTGCTAAGCATAGCCTAGCCATGGTAACCAGTGGCCACATTCCAGTCTGATAAAATAGCAGGGTAATGACATCTTTAATAAGTGTATTTAATTCACTGTACATAACATGCTTCTATGTGTTGTCATTACAGTAGCAAGGGATGTGACTATACTGTATGGGACACCTGGGTATACATGGGTAGTACCACAGTCTTTTCTCTTTGGAATTGTTTCATACATGTGCAGTATCCCAGGTTATATGCATCCACACTTGCATGTTACACCAGCTACAGTGTACTGGTTGACAGAAATAGTTTAACACATATGCTATCATTACATTAGTACTTTTAACAGTGCTTTTTCTAGTAAGAGTAGATTGCAGATTGTAGTACTGGAAGCATACACCCCCTGCATACGAAGCTGGACTCTGAGTACTGAGTATCTTGTTCTTGATGGTTGAGCTGTATGTTTGTATGTATCCTATTGGATATTGATCTGATATGTTGATATTAATGTAGACTGCTATGTTTTTTGGACATGTCATGGAGGACTGCTGTCATGTAGTAATGGTGTATCTTTCAGTTTCAGACATGTATCTTTCAAAACATTCATCCTAATACATAACCTGTTGGCTATATACTTTCTGTCTGTCCTCTGTACAGATGTGCAGATGCCAGGTATTGCTACAGCCATACCACTATGTAGGTGCCCACATTGTATTGTGCTGTGGGACTGGACACTGCTGATAGTTCTGACATATTCCTTAATGTGGGCCTTGCCCCATTTCCTTGCCTGTGTGAGGGACATTACAGAGGTGATGGCCTACAGATTCACATATAGTGGGTGGCAATATGTCACAGGACAGGACATGTGGAGAAAGCCAACCAACATGAGGGACATATCCCCGGATTTGTGATTAGATTCTATGTCATCAGTGCTATCATACACATGGTGGATTGATAGATTGACAGAGTTTGTGTGGACATGCATTTAGTGTGTGACGTCACGACTCACAGTGATATGTCTCTGACATACCTGTCCACTGGCACACTGTCCACAGACTGGCCACATGTCTGCCTGCTATGTTTTGTGTGTTCACCAGACAGTTGGTGTCCTTGGTAAATCAGTTGTGGACACTGAGGAATGCAGTCAGTAAATACTCACATCTGTTGGTATCACCAACATCATATTCCTCATAAAGGATGTTACAACAAACTCAGTGACATCTGCAACTGTCTCAATGTATGACAGTAGTATGTCCAATCTACTCATGTGTTTGTGCCTCTGTTCCCACCTAGTGATATAGGGGTTGATGCCGAGCTTAGTGAGTGGGGAATGTTATCAAAGACTTTGGCCAGATCAATGTAGGCTGTATGTGTCACCTTGCCTTCATCCACATCTCAGGTGACTGACAACAAGAAGCTGACCAGGTTGAATGAGATGGTATGACCTACCCTTCACAAAGGTGAACTGTGTTGGATCCTGATTCTGCATATTCCCATATCTCTGTTTATTAGGTGCATGATGATGCATTCCATAGCTTTGCACAACACACATGTCAGGCAGTTGGGGCGGTATTTCCAAGGGTCTGTAGTTTCTCCTCATTTGTGGAGAGGGGTGACTGTAGCAGTGCACAATTCAGTAGGGACAAAGCCTGAGATGAGGCAGTGCTTGAACAGGGCACACAGGTAAGGTGCCAGGTCACTCTGTAGTTCATGTAGAACACAGCCAGGGATATTTTCAGGTCCCATAGAATCTGTATTCCTGGCCTTGGACAATGTTTTTTTAACCTGTGCTACAATAATACTAGGTGATTGGCAGTGTGCTGGTATTGTGATTGGTCCTTTGGGGGGGGGAGTGAGGGGTAATGTTTGCACTCAAGATGCCAGCCAGTATATTGGCATTATTTGTTGGACCAGTCTGGGAGGTACCATTGTCTAGTAGCTCAGAACAATTCTTGGTATTGCCATGGAGATTCTTTACATAACTGTATGAGGCCTTGTGGTTGTCTTTACTATGTGCTCCAGTTCTGTTCCCCCAGATAACTTTGTAGTATTTGATGAGGAATCTCAACTATTCATTGAGGCTGATAAGGGTTTATTTCCGGTCTTGGGACTTCACCTTATTCCATATCGGTTCTCGCTTTCTGTTGTACAGTTTCTTTATGGCATGGGACAGCAAGATCAGCTTCCTTTTTTTAGAGGTTAGGGTCCTGGTTGTATTGGGTAAGGTGGTATCCATGCATTTGTGTACGAGTTCATAGTGTATTGTTGTTTAATTTAGCTGTCATGCAACTTGTCTCCATTTGCATGGCTGCCGTGAGGTTAGCCACCTTTGATTTTATGAGGCCATAGTTAGCTTTGGAAAGGCTTTTCATTATAGTTACCTGTGCAGTGGACATAGGAGGGCAGTGGATTTTCAAAGGTGATTAATTTGTGTTTATATATAATAAGGGAGGTGTTGACTATTGGTATAGAGCAACAGCCACCCATGTTAGGAAGGACCAGGTTGATGTGATGGGCATGTGCATCGGTACATGAGTAGCTTTCCCACTTAATGGCGGGGTAGTTGAAGTCAACCAGTATGATAGTGTTAGGTTGGACACTAATATTCTCCAGGGTGGTTATGGACATGGAGTATGAGTCTTGGGACATGTATGGGGACTTATGGCAGGCTACAACCTGAACCACTGTCTTACCCAATGTCAGCCAAGTCTGCAGGATGTGTAATGCATAATGTTGGTCTACAACTCTGGAGGTATGTGCATCCTTGATGAATATGAAAATGCCACCACCTTTGGAGCTTCAGTCCATGTTCTGCAGCCAAAAGTTGTGGAATTAAGTATTGACTGGTACTGCAGATGTGCTTCCTGCTGCCTTTAACCAAGTCTCTGTTACAGCACAGATGTCATTGTTCCTCATTTTAAGGAATAATTCCAGTGAGTGAATTTTCAGATTTAGAATTCCAGTGTGCAGCAGCATGACCCTCTGATTGCATGTCTTTGTAGCTGTCATATATTTCTGCCTATTTATGTATACATGTATTTTATATATATATATATATATATATATATATATATATATATATATATATATATGTATGTATTTATTAACCTTTCTATATATACGTATGCATGCATATATGTGGATATGAATGTGGATGCATATATATATATATATATATATATATATATATATATATATATATATATATATATATATATATATATATATATATATATATATATATATATATATGAGTGTGTGTGTGTGTGTGTGTGTGTGTGTATCATGTTCATATTTGTCTACATATATGCATCTCCATACATATATACATGTATGTATATACTACCTGACTGATTCTACAGACTCCTTTCCCTGCTGTTGGATGACTGCACCAACTGATATGTTTGGAATGTCATCACTATTTTGTAGAGCTCAGATGGTGTAATGGTACATTTCTTTGATCATAGTTTACAAGGCCCTGGATCCAGGACATGGCAGGCCTTATTATTTTTTTGCAAGACAGAACAGTTCTGCTCCGGAGGATGGGATAAGGGCAATAATTACAAAAGGTCCCTAGATTGGGCCCCTTCACCCCGATTTACACAGCCATTGGTCAGATTTGTTGCATTAGGAGTGTGGATCCGATGTCCGACTGCACTATATATATATATATATATATATATATATATATATATATATATATATATATATATATACACACATACACATATACATATATAAATACATTTTCCCTACTGTTGAATGACTGTGCTGCATGATATGTTTGAAAAAAACTTCAGACATATTGACAGCTCAGATGGCTAAGTTGTAAATTGCTAATGATGGACTCATGGCCTTAGTTATACTTAAGTTTAACAATAGAATTCGGAGCCTGGCTAGTTTATACTGGTTCCCAGGTATGGGGGTTGGACTAGCTAAGAAACACTTAGACTTCATTACAACTACTTCTAAAGGTAATATTATACTAGCAGGTTATTTCAACTGTATCAAAGATATTGCGGACACTACCAATAGGAAATCTCCTAGACTATCGTCCTCAGCCAAACAGTTAAAAATCTGACAGTAATGTTTAAATTAAAAGACACGTTTAATGCTTTAGGACTAAATTCTTTACTATTCTCATACCAAGACTATAGACATGGTACCTAAACTAGAACAGATAAAATGTATATCTCACAAAATCTTTATTCTAAAATCTTGAATTTTTCAATACAACCTTGTCCCTTTTCAGATCATAATTCCCTGTTGTTAACAATACACTTGGAATTCAATCAGTTAGTTATTACTTCAAGGATTCCTTCATATATCACAAAAATTAAAGATTTTAAATCTTGGATAACTTCTGAACTTTATCTTTTCTTACAGATTAATTATAAACCTGAAGCAAACACAATTATGATTTTGGATTCTCTTAAGGCCTATCTATATGGCAAAACTATTAGCTGGTGCAAAAATAAAATTAAAGAATGGGACTCAGAGTTATAGCATCTCCAAAATCAATTATTATCTCTTAAATCTAATAAGAACTTAATTGCTACAGATAATAAGAAGAAAATAAAAGAAGCAAATAAGAACTACAATGAAATATTATCCCATAAAACTAATTTAGCTATGGAAAAACTAAAACTAAATTCTTATGCTACCTCTCCTAAGCCTCTTCATAACCCATCTATGAAAGTTAAGATACAATCAAAAATTAATAACATTGATAGTATCTTTCATGAAGGGCAAAGGAAAAAAGTCTTAGACATAGGGGACATTCTGGAGGCTTTTATTTATCATTATGCAAAGCATCATAAAGATAAAATAAGTACAAATGAATGTGAGAAGTTAGAGAATATAGTTTCCAACATAATAAGAATTCCTAAGGAACTTAAGTAAGATCTGCAAAATCCTATTTATCAAAAGTAAATTACAGATGGGATTAAAGGAAGTAAGTCTAGTAAAGCACCTGGAATAGATGGCATAATTATCAAAATTTATAGATTGTTCCCTTCTTCTATAATCTCTCTCTTACATAAAACCTTTCTTGAAGTTCATACATTAGCAAATATTCCTCCTTCTTGTAGATATTCTCTAATTTCCCCTATATTAAAAGAGAATAAGGACCCTAATCATAGCAAGACCTATTTCTTTGTTGAATAATGATTATAAACTATTTATGTCAATTATGGTCAATAGATTGAAAATACCTATATCTAAAATAATAAATGAACAAACTTGTTTCATACATAAAAGGCATACACAGAATAATATTAAAAGAGTATTAACACTGACATATTACCTCAATAGAGAAAACTATGAAGCATTGATAATAGATCAAGATATTCAAAAGGCCTTTGACTCCTTAAATTGGGGTTATTTATTTAAAGTCTTACTGTTATTTTATTTCCCCCCATTTTTTATAACAATAATAAAGAAAATCTATGAAAATAATGCAGCATATGTCAAATTCGGTCACTTTACTTCTAAAGCAATCCAAATCACTAGAGGTACTAGACAAGGATGTCCCATGTCCCCTATCCTATTTGCGCTGGCCATAGAAATACTTGTCATTTTAATATGCAATAACCCATAGATAAGAGGTATAAATATATATGACCAATATATATCTAAAATAATGATGTTTGCTGATTATGTCTTACCTTACCCAACTCTAAGAAAGTGTTAGGTGAAGTGGATATAGTAACAACAAATTTCCAAAAGAATCTCAGGACTCTCCTTCAACAAATCTAAATCAAAATATTTATTATTAAATAAAAAAAGAACATACAGGTTCCAGTTAATCATATTATTGGAAACCAAGTTTCAACTCTAGACTATTTAGGAATAGTCCTAGGTAAGAATATAGAGGAAACCTTGCAGCTTAACTATGCTAAAGCCATAGACTTAATCAAAACATTAATAAGCAAATGGGATAATTTGTTTATAACATTTGATGATAGGTTACAACTGATAAAAATGGTTTTGTTACCTAAAATATTATATATAGCACAAGCCCTTATACTTCTACCAGGAAAGAAAATCCTTAAAGAAATCACTTCAACTCTGATGAAATTCTTATGGTACAGCAAAAGAAATAGAGTAGCATATTCTCATCATATTAGAAAATGGGAACAAGGGGGGTTAAAATTCCCGGAGATTGAAACTTATATAAAGGCATCTATAATTAAAATAGTGATGAACTGGATAAATCCTAGATACTCTTCCAATTGGAGACAGTTACACTCCATTATACTAATGAATGAAAATGATTTATCAAAAAATGCTTTGTAACTGACAAAGATAACAAGATGTAGCACTATTTAAGTTTAAATTTAGAGTATAGTACAACAAAATTAACTAAACTAACACTAATAAACAATATTTTTGATGTGTTTAGAAAATTCAGTAACACAAATCTAGATATAAAACTGTGGCATAGATTTTTAATACCATTATTTATTTATTTATTTTATTTATTTCCAGTTTGATGACAGGGGAGGTCCACTGGGCTTAAGGAGCCCATTTTCAGTGGGGACCCCGGGAGAAAAGCTGCATAATACATAGTAAAAATAAGCATAAAGTAATATTATATAGTAAAACTTAGCAAAGTACAATCGTAAAATAGAGGAACATACATTACATACTTACATACTTGATTAGAGAACAAGTTGTACAGAGGTTAAGTTGCAAAGAGGTAGTAAATCATGTGTGCATGGTTATAAAACTAACAATTGTAAATCATCTGAACATAGTTATAAATCTAACATTTGTAAGATTGCTGTAATTACAATTTTTTCCAGAAAAGAGGTGAATAAAGGTGGAAAGTACATTATTTACAAGGTATAGATTCATGACATTGATGTATTCAGAGAGAGGCAGTTGTGAAATAGAAAAAGCGGAGTGCATACAGTACATTTTAGGTTACGGAAGCATTGATGTTCTTTGTTAAATAGCATCAACATTTATAAGTTTGCAATAGTGAGAATCATTCCCAGATGGGGGAGAAAGAAGACAGATAGTATACTATTTACAATAAATACATTCAAGATATAGATGTTAAATTATGTTATATTCAGAGATAGGCAGCTGTTTAGGAAATCAGTATGGAGTAGAGTTACTTGTAGTAGAGTCATTAGCAGGTTAGGTAGGTAGAGTGCAATTACATTTCCAATTATGGGAGAGGTGGGAATGGAGCTGGGTTTTAAAGTGTTGAAAGTTTTCAGAAATTCTTAGAGAGGGAGGGAGAGAATTCCATTTTTTAGCTAAGGAAAAGGATAGGAGAAGCTGACCAGCAGGACGGTTTGGTTTGTGTACAGAAATTAGACTTTGGCGGGCAGATCTTAGAGTTCTTTGAGAGGGTGTAGGATGATAAGATGTTTGTTAGAGCTGGGCATCTAGCTGGTTTAAAAATTAGTTTGTGGGCTGTAGTGAGTTGGAGGTAGTCAAGGTAGTTGGGAAGTTCTAGCCAATTTAGCAGGTGGAGAGATGTACAGTGGTGGAAGGAGTATTTGGATTTAGTGGCGAATTTTGAGATTTTGTTATAACAGATTTCCAGTTTGGAAGAGATGGAGGAAGATAGGTTGTTTAGTAGGGGAGCACCGTACAATAGTGACGGTAGTAAGTAGGTAGTGGTGAGTGTGTGTCTTGAAGAAGGAGAGAGAAAGTGGGAGTTTATGTACAGCATGCCAAGTTTCTGATGTGTTTTCTTAATATTTAGCTGAATATGAGTATCGAATTATAGGTGTTCATCAATAGTAACCCCAAGAAGTTTAGCAAAAGGAACAACTTCTACATTGGAGTTGGCATGGCTGATAATGTTGAAAGAGTGTTTGTCGAGAGGGAGGGATTTTGAGGGAGAGAAAAGTAGAATTTTGGATTTTTTGGCATTTAGAGAGAGGTGGTTTTGAACCATCCAGTTCTCAGTAGTTGAGAAGGTGATTTGAGTTTTTGTTTGGAGCGTTGGGAGGTTAGAAGTGGAGCATACTAAAATTGAGTCATCTGCATATTGTATTACCTTAATGTTAGGAATGGCTGCATGAACATTATTAATAAACATATTAATGAACATTGGACCGAGTATGGATCCATGGGGTACCCTGGTTGGGGAAGGTAGGAAGGCTGAGGTGCCACTTTGCCATTTCCTGCCTGAGATCTGTCAAGTATCATTATCAATGGAAGATAAAACAACCATTTTATTTTTAGTTAAACTAACTTCTTATTCACAATCCTGGAGGATTTTTCTTTGGAAATTTCTACACAGATCCTTTTTGACACCTATGAAACTTTCAAAAATGAACCTTTCAAACAGCAAGTTACGTTGGAGATGTCATCTGTTCACTAATGCTGACTGGTCTCATATTTTTTATGACTGTACTAATATTAAACCATATTGGAATGAGATTAACAATTTTTTTCAAGCTATCTATACTGATATATTTGTTTTGACAAAGTCTTTAATTTTATTGAATGCTGTTAATAGTAATAATATGAAGAAAGATGGCCTGCATTTGTAGTGGACAATGTTAGCAATAGCCATAAAATGTATAACTAGAAGATGGAACTCTAGTGTAACACCCACAATGGAGGAATTCCTATCATCACTGAAGAAATGCATACTAATGGAGAAAAGAACTAAAGAGTTAAGAACTTTTCCTAAGCCATTGGTTAATAGTCCGTGGAGGAAAGTTTTGAATTTGATTAATACCCTACAGATGGAACCAAACTCTTCCTAACTACCATAGTTTATATATTAACTTATTATTTAGCTACAAATGTTTTTATCTGAATCCTTTTTGTCAGGCTGAATGTAAATACTGTAAATAGTTATTGGATGTTATGAATGTATTAAATGTTTGTGTTATTTCATCAAAATAGAAATCATTTGAGTAAATTGCTGTGGCTGTGGTGTGCAGGATCCTGGGTTCAATACTTATAAGGGCTGATTATGTTGTTGCTGGGCAGAATAAGGGCTGTTGGATACAGCATGATTAAGGCACTTTTAAGCAGTTGCAAGTGGATTTTCATGGTGGTAAGCAATGCTAATTTCCGATTAAATATGCTTACAAACAGTTAGCCTTAAAAGTGCTTAATCTGTGTAGGCATTGCTTAGTGCCACACAAACCGGCTTAATCCCGCTTACTATTGCTTAAAACAGCTTACTCCCACTTACCCCCACGCTAATTTCTTTAAAAGAAAAGAAAAAAGGGGTGGTAGGAAAGTGGTGGAAAAGGGGACACACAGAGGGAAAGACAATAGGGAAAGTAGCTAGGGATGTTTAGGATGGGTGTAGGGAAGGTCCATAGCTGTCCATTTCTTCTACAGCAGCAGCTGTGCATATATACTGAATTTGGAGGTATATTTGGACATTCAAACCCCCGAGAGAGGGGTGAGGACAACAATAATGTGTTGTGAAGCCAATTAGACCAGATTGCATGTGTCCAGTGGACACATGTGCAAAATGAACAGCTATGTATGGGGCAATTTTTTTTTTTCATGGGACAGCTTGTCCTTTTTTTTAAGGTGAGAGTGGGGTGTTGCAGAAGGATAGTAATTATATTTGGGGAGGTAGGTTGGGTAGGAAGACAGACATGATAGACAAGACAGCATACAGGGGCAGTATATGACACATGGAGGTAAACACCTTGGACGGGGAGGGATGTTTGGAAATCAGAAGCCCATGAGCCCCCAAATGGAAACAGTGAGACTGAGGTCCCCACCCATGGGCAGTCACCACTGTACCTTCATGAACCCGAAGGTGGCTGTGCTGGGGTCTGAGCAGGAAGGGTAGGCTAACCCTCTAATTGCACCACACAGTCCTCAAGCTAAAATAGCAGACCTCCAATCTCCTTTCAGAGCTTGCTACACACCATTCCCCAGACCTGGCTTCTGGTGACGGTATCCTGTCCATGCCCACTCCCAGGGGGGGACAAGCCCCATCCCCTGAGGCAGTTCCACTCAAAGATGGTGCAGGACCAGCAGATGAGTAAGTCCCGGGGTGGGTCCCAGACATGCTGGGGCCTGGTGCCATGGCCAGATGAGGTGGTAGAGGTGGGTCGCCGGGACCGTCCTTCCCAAACGTGCTATGGTGTTGCAGTTTTAGAACATATGTGGGTTAGTAATAGGCAACACAATCCAGGATTAGTTATAACAACATGCATAGATATTCCCATTATCCCAAAACAACAGATTTGGAACAGTTGCACAGTGAACAGAACACATGCATATATGGAACCGCAGTGGCCATTGCAACTGCATGCAGATTACATTGATAGCAACAGGCCACCAATGATACTATTTCAACATGGAACATTAATAGAAGCACATTTAAATATTTGTTGAACAATAGGACATATGTCCCAACAGTAGGTTTGGTGTAAAACATACCCATTGATTTGTGTGTTTAGATTATTGTTACAGATATGGTGAGGGGGAGAGAGAGATGCCAATTAACAACTTCTATTTCCTTGCAATGCCCACAACTTTAATGATCATTGCTCTAACCTGTACTCTACAGGTATTATTACAATACCTGATGGCCTTGGTTTGGGCAGTGTTATGTTTGCACGCAGTGTATAATTCAACCATCTTATAGCTACTTTCTACTTCTCTTACCTGGACGACCTGTGGGGGAATGTTTGTTAAACTACCTGACTGTTTCTACACATATTCACAAAATCCTAGTTGAAATTATGCATACAGCTTACTACCACTCCTGGGATCCAATCCATGACTGTGTCTGCTAAAAATACAACAGTTTATGTTTCACCAGAGTGAAATACTGAGAAACTGCTGTCTCTGTCTTCAGTGTTTTCTATCTAAGTCTCTCTTGGTTGTACATCCGACCTTGTAATTACAACATTCTTATACAGACATTCCTAGACATATTTTTTATGTAGCACAGTGTGGGAAACAATAGTTAACACAACATTACTATTCAGATATCAGATATTGGTGAATGCAACATGTCAAGCCATACAATACCAGAGTAAACACAACCAGTCCAGGATTTAGAACTGTATTGTCAGGCATTTACAGTTCTCTTACCTGGAAGACCTGTGGGGGGGATGTTTGTTAACACTACCTGGCTGTTTCTACACATATTCACAAAATTCTAATTGAACTTATGCATACAGCTTACTATCACTCCCAGGATTCAAACCATGGCTGTGTCTGCTAAAGATATTAGCAATCTGTGCTTTATCAGAGTGAGCTATTGAGAAAATCCTGTTTTGTTTTCCAATGTTTTCTGTCTAAGTCTCTCTTGTTTGAACAATCTGACATTGTAATTACAACATTGTTACACAGACATTCCTAAACATATTTTTAAGTAGCACAGCACAGTGTGGGAAACAGTGCTCAACACAATATTACTATTCAGCTATCAGATCTTGGTGAATGCAACATTTCAAGCTATATAATACCAGAGTAAACACAACCAGTCCAGTATTTAGAACTTTATTTCCAGACAGTTGCAGTTTTATTTAAATATGACCTATATGGGACTATTACTATCATATTGTCTGGTTTATTCAGTACAAACCATACACATTTTTTATACTGCCAGGTGACAGTCTACTCCTTTATTTTTATTTGGTATGACTACTACAAGCAGGATTGTTACTCACCAGCCTTGCGATGTAGCCTTTGCAACCTACTAGTATGGGCATCCTGGTTCACAGCACACTTAGCTGGAGCTGTAATGAAAATAGAGAAACATTTTGGCATACCTATCTATCACATACACAGGCTGGACTTTGGTAAACAGTTATTTCTATGAATACTTACACACTGCTGGGACATCACCCCTCTGTCTTGCTTCTTGGACCCACTGTTCCAAGAGCTCCCTCTTCCTCTGTTTCAAGTTGGCATAGTGGTGCTGGACCTGCTCACTAGTCTGAGGGATACCAGTGGCACTGGTGAGATCACAGACGAGACTTTCCCAGGCTTCTGCTTTATATTGGGAGCCCTGGTACTGGTCCTGCAGCAGTCCCATATCATGTTTTTTTTACCAGGAGTCCTACCATGACCTTGGACTCCTGTATGCCCAAGCGCTGCACCCAAAAGTGCAGGCCCTCTCCAACACCTGCCATACTGCCTACAGTGGGGAGCTACAAGCAGTTATGAGCTGTGTTTCTACCTGTGGGATTTAAATATGGCCGATTTCCACCCTTTGCCATGATTGGATGGTTTTGAATATGCTGAGCTAAGCTAAGCTACTAGCAAATGTGCTTACCTAAGGTTGGCAGTGCTTAAAGGGACAGGTTCAACACTGCTTACCAATGGGCAAATCTACTTAACTGGCCTACTTATTAGTCAGCATTCATATGTACACAGTGCTTACACCCGGTCAGTATAGCTCTGCAATGCTTAGCATTGCTTATGTTTCATTTTATTGGACTACCACCTGTATGGGATTGATTCATCATTCATTACATAATATAAATTTGTTTACCTTCCCTGACATTCCCCAATGTGCTGTAATTACATTTATTCTTGTGCGACTATACTGTATGGGGCACTTGTGTTTATATGGGGGTTTCACTACTTTATTACACTGACACCTTACATCTGGGCCTAATACACTACTCTGGTTGAGAAATATAAGTTACTTCCTACATAAATATACAAAAAATTAAAATTGTAATTTATTTTTATTTTATTTTACATTTGTTAACCGGGATGGTCCAACTGGACGAGGTTAATTTACAGCAGTGGCCCAGAGAGAAAAGCTCCACTTAATTAATACGACAGAATAATGATCATAATACATAATATAAAAAGCAAAGACTTTGTTATTGAGCAGTATTTTGTGCATAAGAGAACATACGAAAAGAAAGATCTTATCAGCAATATTTACAAGTGAACATTAAGTTAATCAAATATCCAGACAGAGATCACAACAACATTGCCATATGTCAAGGGATACCATTTGTTACTTCCATGTTTACTGAGGGCCTAATAATTGGAGAGAAGAGAGAAAGATGAAGGTAGCATCTATTAGGATTATGTAACACATGGACATAGCCAGGAGCTAATAAGATAAGCCTTAAGGGAGTTTTTGAATTGTTTAGTATTTGATGCAGAAATCACAGAGGGAGGGAGGGAGGGAGATTATTCTAATTTTTTGCTATAATGTGGGAAAATAGAGCTTTACCTGCTGTGTTGTTGGCTGTGGAGATAGAGAGGAGTGATTTGTTGGCAGAGCAGAGTGGTCGATTTGGAATGTAGTTAGTTAGTAGTTCAATAAGGGATGGAGTTTTGTCAGGATATTTTAGGTTGTTATAAGCTATGACTAGTTGGTGATAACTGTGGGAGCTGAGGCCACTGAAGTTACCTAAGAGGTATACAATGGTGTGTTTTAAAGAGGGAATTTTTGGCAAACTTGGCGATTTTGTTATAACATGACCTAAGTTTGTCCAGGTCAGATTTTCTAACATAGATGAGAATTGGTGCTGCATACATTAGCGGGGAAAGAAGGTGGGTTTGAGCTAGGGTGACTCGAGCTTGATCTGATAGAAAGTTTTTTGTCTGTATAGGGACCCCATTTTTTGTATACCTTTTTAATAGTTTAAGAGATATGGATGTCAAAGTGTAGGTTGTTACCTATTTTGACACCGAGCAGCTTGGTGTGGAGAGAGGGTGAAATGACAATTCCATTATTGGAGAAGATAGAGAAGGAGAGTGGAGTGGTTTTTGATTTGTTTGGGGTAAATAGAAGTTGTTTAGTTTTGGTGGGATTTAAGATAAGTTGAATATTTGTGATCCACCTTTCTACTGAGGCAAAATATTCTTGGGCGAGGTGCTGTAGGGCAGTGGGAGATGGGGCAGAGCAGATCAGAGTGAAATCATCTACATACTGTATGAGTGAAGTCTGTAGGGTAGAGGTATGTAGATTATTGGTAAAGATAGAAAAGAGAAGTGGACCCAGTATGGAACCTTAAGGTACACCAATGATAGTTGGGAGTAAAGATGATATAACTCCTTGCCACTGGACAGCTTGTTGTCTGTCTGACAGATACTTTTAAACCATGTAATAGTGTCAGGGGCAAAGGATAAAGAGGTGCGAGTATATATTAGTATGGAGTGAGAAACCATGTCAAATGCTTTAGAGAGGTCCAGGAATATAGCAGATACAAATATGTTGTTATTTCTATGTTGGTTAACAAGGTTTGTGAAAGAGAGAATGGCTGAAGTTGTGCTGTGGTGGGGGTGGAAGCCATGTTGTGTAGAGGGGAGGAGATTGCTAGAGTCTAGGAAATGCATGACCTGAGAGTGTATGCATTTCTCAAGTATCTTTGATAAAGGAGACAGAATAGCTATGGGGCGATAGAGAAATCATAGGAATTCCCACCCTTATGAAAGGGAATAATGTAAGATATTTTCCACAGTTGAGGGATATGGCATTCCTGCATGGAGCGGTTGATTGAGATTGAAACTGGGTAGGACAGGGAGTTGGCAGCCAATTTTAGGAAATGTGCAGGCAGACCATCTGCTGCAAAAGTAGTGGGTTTAAGTTTTAAGATGTATTTTTTATTGTAGAGGTTGGGACAGTTGAGAATGTAAAGGGAGGTGAGTTGTTAGGAGCTGTTGGTATGGATGAGCAGCTATTTTTGGAAAGTCGAGTTGATAGTGATTTAATGGATTCAGTAAAGTGGTGTTTAAATTGGGAGGCTATATCCCTATCTGTTTTTGTAGAGGTGGAGGTGGGAGCTCATGTGGCAGTTTTACCAGGTTTTAGTAGGGAGTTTATTGCATGCCATAACTTTTCGGGGTTATTGGAGTGTTTGTTTTGTATATCTAGAAAGTAGTTCTGTTTATTGAGCTTTGTTTGTTTTTTGACCTGATTCCTAAGGTGTTGATAGTTTTGTTTGGATAGACTAGTGTTATCTTTCTTCCAGGTTTTCCATGCCTTATCGCTGTCTTTTAATAGGGCTGTAGTGGATTTGGTAAGCCATGGACTATAGTGTTGCTTAGCTCTAATTTTTCTTACTGGGGCAACTGAATCAAGGATGTTAATAAGAGTAATATTAAAATAGTTCACTGCTTGGCCTTGGTCAAGGCTGTGTAGTGGTTCCCAATTTCATTTATTTAACATAGTGTTGAGTTCTAGAGGGTTAACATTGCGATTGTTTCTGACTTGTCTATAGACAGTAGGTTTGGGTATGTTAATACGTTTTCGTAGCAGAAAAGTAGGGAGATGGTCACTAAGTCCATCTGGTGGACTACCTACTTGGTAATTATGTTCAGGGTAATTTACTAATGTCCAATCTAGTATAGATTCCTTATGGGATTTTTTTGTCTACTCTAGTAGGTTCTTGAATGAGTTGAGAGAATCCATACAGGTTGATGTGGTTAGTGGGGTTTTAGAGTTGCAGGCTAGCCAGTCAGTGTTTAGGCCACCTAATAAAATAGTCTCCTGTGGTAGATTATCTTTTGACCATTGTAGATTCTCCTCAATTCTTGGAGAGTTGTTAGCTGGAGGGATATATGCACAAAGAATATTGATGCTCTTTTTTTTATTTAGAAGTAGCACAGAGCCTACGATCTCAGCAGTATTAAATTTAGGTAGAGGAGTTAGTAAAAGTTGGAGATAAATTGTATTTTTATAGACCACTGCAACACCCCCACCCTTCTTTCCCATCCTATCTAGCCATAGGATATTATATCCTGTAGGGAGAATTTCTTCATTCTGTGTGCTGGGTATTAGTCAGGTCTCTGTTATGGTAAGAATGTCTAGGGAGTAGTGAGTTATGAATGTGTGTAAGTGAGGAAGTTTGTTTGATATACTGTGAGAGTTAAGATTGATGATGAGTAGATCTGCAGCATGTTTGTTTGTGGGTATGATGTTGCTTGGCCCTGGATTTGGGTGAATATCCCCAGAGGTAAGGAGGTATTTCTTTAGTAACAGTTGAAGCTTGATAGTTTGTAGAATGTCTATGTGGAGTTTACATGATGTTTTTCTAGTGTAGGATAGTGAAACATACTTGTTACATAAAAATAATATTGTGTTATCACTAAATATGTATTTAGTGATAACATGTTTACACATACAAAATAGAAATGGCTTAGGTGAGGCTTGAACTGTGAAGGACTACATGCAAGGCATACGCGCTAACCACTTCATTATTGCACTTATGCTTATGCTGGATGTCTATTGCTATTTAACTTATCATGCCATTTTAGCTGGGCTAAGCATAGCTAAAAAATGGGCACACCCATGCAGCTACGCTTAAACTTGATTGCACATATGAAAAAAGATTTATTTGTTGTGTTTTTTACTTTGTACCCTTCAGAATATTCATGCTAATGCTAAACCTGTTATTCTATCAACTTTCTGGGTTTGTAGGGACAATTGTCCCTTATGGCTTTGTCCAGATTTCTTACCCTGACAGGTTGGGAGGTGTTACAAGTGATCTTGCTCTATTTTCATTGCTGTATGGCAATTCAGATGTGCAGGGGGCATGTATATTCTGAGACCACTCCTCTCAGACACACCCCTGCACTCATATACAGAACCATGTCCATATTACAGCACAGCAGAACACCTTCATGAATATGCATGGTGCACTGCCGTGCTGCACGGGAACGGTCCCTTCCATGCAAGAATAAGCTATTCCTGCATGGAAGTTTACTGAATCTGGGGTACAGGCTATACTAAGTAACATGAATGAGTTATCTGTAAAGATAGATAAATTATAAAGCAAAATGGACAATTTTAAAGAGGAATGCAAAAAATAAGTTGAAGTGCTGAGTGAATCTCTTAAACAACAATCATCACAAATCTCAAGCACAGAAGAGGCAATGTCAGATTTTAATGGAAGACTACTTGAAAATGGAAATGACACTGCATTTCTTCTGAAACAAATCTTATTCCTGGAAAAAAATCGAAGATTTAGAGAACAGATCTAGAAGAAACAACATCAGGATTTATGGTATTCCTGAAAAAGAAGAGGGAGACAGTATGATTCAATTCCTTAATACCTGGCTGTCTAAAACTTTGAACCTGTCTGAAACTTTTTCCTTTGGTATTGAAAGGGCACAAAGATCACTTTCCAACTCATCTTTCACTTTCTGATATCTTGACATAGTTGAGTAATGCACTATTAAATATAATACAATATGCAACAAATGACACTAAAGAAGCATGCTAAGTTACATTCTGGATTCCTAAAATGGTCTAGGGGTGTGCTATTGATAGTATACTTGACATCCAATAGCACCCAGGAAAGACATGCTATGTTACAAAGTAGAAGATAAATATAGAATTTTGCATATATAAAAGTTATTATTGGAATGCTATCAAATAATTAGAGTAACATTCACACTTTTACAAGATAAACCTGGATCACACATAACTGTCATTCTTTTAATGCAAGTTTATATGCTATGTCTCCTTTAAAAATGACAATCTGCTTTACATTAAACATATCATACAAATAGTGCTTACTGGATGATTAAATGTTATTTCTTTAAATACAATAGTTTTTAGTGGTTAAACACTTTGAAATGTTTTTGTTGGCTTTTAATGGGTTGGAGGGATTTGGGGGACTGTTGTGCAACACAGGATTTATTTGCAACCTTTTTTATGTGGATTGTAACTGTTGGACTGTTCATTTTCAAGCGGTTATCATAAGAACCAGCATGAAATGACTTAGAGTTATGAGCACTTTTGTGATGCTGCAGGAGTTCTGAAAATTTTAAGAACTATCCAGGTTACTTCTTCTTGTCTAAAAGTAAATAATCATAATAATTTGAATCATATGAAAATATGTCAAAAATACATACAAGTTAGATAATAGGTAAAAGACAGTGATTTGCATTTTAAACCAATGGCAGCTATTTCGTAGTACTGAATGCTTCATAGGTTCATAGGTTGGTAATAGGCTATTGGCCCTAGCAGCCATAACAATTCCCTAGACATTTCTTCCCACAATATTTATTTCCCTGGAACCCTGTCTAGCAGGGTGACTGACGTGTTTCATCGGGTGAATTTCCTTATCTCCCATCCAATTGTCAAGGTTCATTTTGAAGAGGGCCAAGGAGGCGCTCTGCTTGACATGTAGGGCAGTCTATTCCAGAGTCTGGGGAGTCTCTGGGTCAGGAACCTATCCCTCCAGCATGTTTTGTTCATTGTGATGACAAGGTTTAGATCCCTGGAGTGTGTGGCTCTGAGAGATTGGGAATTCTTTACGTGGAGCATGTCCAACAGCTCAGGGTTTGACATGGCCTTGTATGTTAAGCAGAGATCGCCTCTACTGATAGTATACTTGACATGTAATAATACCCAGGAAAGTTGTGCTTTGTTATAAACAAAGTATAAAAAAGATATGTTCTTATATATATATATAAATTATTATTGGAATATTATCAAATAATTAGAGTAAGTTAACATTCACACTTTTAGAAGTTAAACCTGAATCACACATAAATGTCATTATTTTAATGCAAAATTATATGCTATGTCCCCTTTAAAAAATGACAGTATGCTTTATATTAAACATCTCATATAAATAGTGCTTATTGAATCATTAAATGCTATTTCTGTAAATACAATAGCTTTCTAGTGGTTAACATACTTTAAAATGTTTTTGTTGTTGTTTTACTGGTTTGGAAGGGTTTGAGGGATTAATTTATAATGTAGAGTTAGCTGGGATTCACTTGTGAATGTTTTTGTGTGAATTCTAGCCAATAAACTGCTTATTTGCAAGTTCTTGGAGGATCAGCTTAATGCAGTTTAATTAGAGTCATGAGCACTTTTGTGATGTTGTGGGAGTTCTGAAAATTTTAAGAAGTGCCCAGGTTGCTTTCTTTCTCTCTAAAAGTAATATTTTGAGTTATATGCTAAGATATCAATTAATACAAGCGCATAGTTTAGTACTAAGCTAATTGCCCTTGCAAGCCTAGCCAATGATCCCTTGTGAGACTCAAACGCTGCATCTTGTGTTTGCAAGGCAAACAACTTAGTCATTAAGCCACTCTCCCAACATACCTAGATAGCAAGCAAAAGACAGTGAATCATATTTCTAAACCACTGCCAATTATTAAACAGTTCTGAATGCTTGCAGTATACAAAAAGGATAGTTAATTTACTAGCCTATAGAAAGACACTTCTGTTAAAAAAATTAGGATTGTGTATCTCTGTTATTTTTTTTAATGATAACAAAACTTGATATCTTATAACAAAGTGGAAAGCATGAATCCTAAAAGGGAAGATTTGTCAGATGTTTGTTCAAATACTATTAGATATAAAATTTAAGGAAATATAGGACTGATTCTAACAGCAGTACTAGATTAAATAGTATCAAATATATAAGGTAAATATAAATAGTCTATTATATGATATTCTACACTAGGATTATAGCTAAAATATAAAACCTAGGAATATAGTAATAGTAATAGTACAAGACATACCCCTGGATTCAACAAACTCTGTGCAAGAATACGACTATTTGTGCACGGAGTGGTTCATGTCCATTTATCAAAGCAGTGTACCTTGAATATTCATGAAGGTGCACTGCTGTACTTCCTATACATACACGAACAGTGAACGAGTGCAGGGGGAATGTCCAAGTAGTGCACAGACACTGAACATGTCCCCTGCACTCAGAAAGTGTCATAACACACTTTCTAAGCTGAACTGGTATAATATTAGAGATTTACTCTAATATTATGCCAGTATTTCAGTGTCCGTGGACACTGAAATGAGATAATAATTTCAGTGTTTGCAGACACTGAAAGAAACATCGGCTTGAAGACGGCAATGCAGGGGGTGTGTGACAGGTTCTGTGACACACCCCCTGCATTGTTAAAGCACCGTAGAACACTTCTGCAACTTGCTAAAGCAGAAAATGTGTGTACATGCACACATAACGGGGGACAAATCCCCCAAAAGTGACAAAACACACATATAGCCCTCACAAACATAGAAAGTTGATAGAGAACAAGTCATGCATTAGCATGAATTACAGAAGGGTCAAAGTCTGAAAGCAAATGTATGCCAGTATTCCCTTATAGCATGTTGAAAAAGGCACAAATGATGGGGAAATAAATAATAAATTAGGGACACACCTGAAAAATTGCCCTCATACACTTATAAAGTTGATAGATAACAGGATATGTATTAGCAGGAGTCCCTGAAGGATAGAAGCCTGAAAGCCAAATGAATGCCATTTCACTGACCTCAAGCTTAGGAAGAGGGAGCTCCTGGACCAGTAGACCAAAGATGCATGGGCACAGAATGTTCCAGAAGTGTGTAAGTATCAGTATCAATTAGTGTTCAACAAAGTCCAGCTTGTGTATATGATTGGTAGGTATGCATAAATGTTTCCTTATCTCCTGTACAGATGCAGAAGAGAGGGCTGCAAACATAGATACCCATGCCAGCAGGTTGCTAAGGCTGTGCTGGAAGGCTGGTGAGTACAAATCTAGCTTTCAGTATTCAGGGCAAATAAATAGATAGGAGTAGAATGTCAACTGCCAGTTGGTTAAAATGTGTACTGTGTATAATGAATAAATTAGATATTAGCCGAGTAATACTGATGTACAGAATATCTATCAAAGAAAGTGCCAGTACTTTTCAATAAAATTAAAAACCCCAGACTGTTGTGTTTATTTTGGTATGTGGTGGCATGAATATGAATGTGTACAGGTTCTGCACTGCAACTATGGCTCTGACAGCATGAATTAATTGAGGCTCATCTGACAAAGATTGGGGAGCTGTAAAACAGGAGATGAACTATATGAAATGTTCCATGCACCAAGATCTGATCCCTGAATAGTAATCTGTAAACTAATATACTGTATTCCCTACAGCAGTGCTTAGTGTTAACCATTGCTTTCCAGATTATGTGTCAAAGTATTAATACACAGTACAAGAACTATCTCTCATGCATGAATGTCAGTTCCTTAATAGCTCATTGTGCTGAAACACAGCATTGTTGTATCTTTCTGCACAAACAGGCACAGTTCGAATCCCGAGAGTGGTAGTAAGCTGTATGCATAATTTCACCCAAGAATATGTGATTATGTGTAGAAACAGTCAGGTAGTCTTAACAGAAATTTCAATCACAGGTCTACCAGGTAAGAAAATGCTTCTATTAGCTATAAGAAGGCTTTACTAATACACTGTGTACAACACTTCCACTGTCCAACCCCAAGGTTGCAAATGACAGTAAGATAAGTACATACATCAAGTGGTTTCTCATGATAAATGTCCCTTAAGTGTCATATGCTAGTGGTCACCACTGCCAATACCCAGGGTGACAGATAGAAATCCAGGCTGAGCATGGCAGTAGTACACACACACAGCATGAGTGCAGGCACCCCTGTCAGTGTCACATATGTAACATTGAATATGTAAATATGTGTAGAAACAGTCAAGTAGTGTTAACAGTAATTTCCTCCACAGGTCTACCAGGTAAGGAAATGTTTCTATTAGACATAAGAAGGCTGTACTAATACACAGTGTACAATACTTCCACTGTCCAACCCCAAGGCTGCAAATGACAGCAAGTTAAGTACATACACCAAGCGGTTTCTCGTGATAAATGTCCCTCAAGTGTCATGCTGTCACAGCTAGTGTTCACTGCTGCCAATACCCAGGATGACAGATAGAAATCCAGGCAGAGTATATCAGTAGCACACACACACAGCATGAGTACAGGGCACCCTGTCAGTGTCACATATATAACCCCCTGAATATGTGAGTATGTATAGAAACAGGTAGTGTTAACAGATATTCCCTCCGTGGGTCTGCCAGGTAAGAAAATGCATGTATTAGTAATACACTGTGTACAAACATTCCACTGCCCAACCCGAGGCCATAGGTAGATGTAAAGTGAGGTCATACCTGGAGACTAATGATCAGTACAGTTGTGAACAACCGAAGCCTATACAGTTGTTAATTGATATCTCTCTCTCTCTCCCACACCCTATCTGCACCAATAATTCATACACATAACGGGTATGTTTTTCTTCAAAACTACTGTTGGGGCATGTGTCCAATTGTTCTACAAATATTGAATCATTTGATTATTAATGTTCCATGTTCAAATACTGTCATTGGTGGCCTGTTGCTATCAATGTAACCTGCATGATGTTATGATGCCTACTTTTATTCCATTTATGCATGTGTTCTGTTTGCTATGCAACTGTTTCAGATCTGTTGGTTTTGGTTAATTGGAACACCCATGGATGGTATTAAAACTAATTTTGAAATGTTTTGTTCATGACTAACCACCATATTTTGTAAAACCTCAACACCATAGCACATCTGGGAAGGCAGGTCCGCCTGTCCCACCTCATCTGGTAGTGGCACCGGGCCCCAGCACATCTGGAACTCAACCCAGGACCTCCTCATCTGCTGGTCCTGCACCACCTTTGGCTGGAACCGCCTCAGGGGATGGGATCTGCCCCCCCAGGAGTGAGTTTGGACAGTAAACTGTCACCTGTAGCCAGATCCAGGGTTTGGTGTGTATATCACCATCCAAAAGGAGTTTGGTGGACAGCTGTGCCAGATTCAAGGCCGCCTGGTGTATCTTGAGGATCAGCCTGCCACTCCTGTCCAGCCTCCAGCACAGCCACCTTTGGGGCTGTGAAGGTGCACACCTCAGTCCCACTGTATCCATTTGGGGGGTTTGGGCTTCTGATTCCCAACCATCCTCCCCACCCAAGGTGTCATATACCAACCCTGTCTGCTGTCTTGTCTGTCTTCCTACCCAGCTTACCTCCCCAAATATACCTATGATCCTTCCCCAACATCTCACTCTCACCTTAAAAAAGGGGCATCTGTTCCCAAAAAAAAAAAAAATTACACCCCATACATAGCTGTCCATTTAACACAGGTGTCCACTGGACACATGTAATCAGGTCCAATTGGCCTGACAACATATTACTGTTGTCCTTATCCCTCTCTCAGGGGTTTGAGTGTCCAAATTCATCTCCAAATTCTGTAGAAATTCACAGCTGTTGCTGTAGAAGAAATAGACAGCTATGGACATTTCTTACACCTGTCCTGCACATTCCTAGCTACCTTTCATACTGTACTTCCCTCTGCATCTCCCTTTTTTCACCACTTTCCTATCAGCCCTTTTTCTTTTGTTTTAAAGAAATTAGCACAGGGTAAGTGGGAATAAGTAGCAGTAAGTGAAGCTAAAATGGATTAACTGTGTGTTGGCATCGCTTACCATTGCGCAAACCCACGTACAACTGCTTAAAAGCACCATAATCACTCTGCATCCATCAGACCTTGTTCTGCCCAGAAACAAAACAATCCGTACTGCCAAGTCTCAAACTCAGGATGCGGTGTTCTACAATCACAGCAACATACCACTGCACCATTCAAAATTTGGAACATTAGTATGCTTTAACAAACATATCATGCATTCTGGTCATTTAACATTAATGAAAGAAAATATCAGTCCTAAGTCTCAGACTGACAGAACACTACCCAAATCCAGCTCTGGGGCTGTACACATGAATTTGCAAATATAACAGGCACTACAGGGATGTAACAGTAGTGGAAAACAGACACTGGTGTGAAAGTGCATAGCCACAACCAATTGCACCACAGTCACAGCAACATACCAGTAAGCAAATTGAACACTACAGTATAATGACTGAGTGAGCAACCATATCCCGTTTGCCACTCAAACATTACCCCTACATATACTGCCCCAAGTTTCAGTGTAGTGGGAATCTTAAGGTGTTATGGGACATGTCACGGTCTGCCCATACAAACATATACAGGTGATAGGGAACCAGAAACTGGAGCAGCATGGACAGTCGGACAGAAAGGGTCCATGACACTCACATGTATCCAACTCCCTACACAGCCCAAATAATATGGACACACTACACTGCTATACAGTCCTGACAGTCTAACAATGACCAGACGTACATAGACTTCTCAAATGTACAGGTTCCCACAGAATGTATAGGCACAGGACTTATTTCTATGGCCCTTCCTTGTTATATGTCGGGGTCTGTGACATCACTGGGATGGTACCAGGAATGAAGGCAATAAATAATGATACTACATACCTCTGAAACTCTTAGTTCCTGACATCTGGACAAAGCCTGTCATAATTGGGGGACAGAGGCCTAAACACAGGGGTTTATTGGACATATTGCTGTTATAAATTTAGACAGTTGCTGGTGTTACTTGGTTTGTTGTCACATATCTTTTCTGAGGGATATTAAGTGAGTAACACCAATGGATGTTAACATGTACTGGACTGCATTCCCCAGAGTAACCTACTGATTAGACAAGGACAACAACTGTGTGGGGAACAGACCAAACATACGAGCCACACATCTGGACAGTGTCTAGGCCTCTGGACAGTGTAGAGGTATGACTGCAGTCATGTAACAGAATCAAAATCCCCTGACAGCTGCCAAACATATCACCCAGTACCTTATGAAGCACAGTAAGACCAATACAACACTCCCCCACATCAGCTCTGGGCAATTACCCATGTATATTCAAATATAGCATGACTACAGGGATAGAATGGTAGTGAAAAGCAGATAGTAGTGCAAAAATGTCCACCCAAAAACATTTTCACCAGTCACAGCAACATACCAGTACCAAAAATGAACTCCAGAGTACAACAACTGTCTGAACTAACATATCCTGATTGCCAGTCACACACAACACTGACATATACTGGCCATAATCACAGTGTACTGTGAATCCTGAGGTGTTACAGGACATTTCACAGTCTTCTCCTACAAGCATACAGACCTGATAAACTGCCAGCAGCCATAGCAGCATGCACAGTCAGATAGTTAAAGGATGTATGGCATTCACATCTGCTAGTCTCCCTACCCAGCCCAACAAACATCTACACACAACACTGCTACACAATCCTGGCAGTCTGTTCACAATGGCCAGTCATATATAACTGTCATATGTACAGATTTCCACAGAATTTCCAGGGTGTGGAACCATAATCTTGGCCACTGTCACATACCACAGCCAGGAGTCTGCTAGGTCACTGGGATGATAACTGGAGTGCAGTCGGTAATTAATAATATACCATACCTCTGCACCTCATAGTGAAGTACATCTAGACAATGCATGATGTACTTGGGGGACAGGGGGCTGGAAAGAGGGACATATCACACATAATGGTGTTACAAACTGAAACAGTAGCTGGTGTTACATGTGTTGTTGTAACATCACATCCCTGAAGGATATAAGGTGTGGAACAACAATGGATGTCAACAGTTAGTGACGACAATCCTCACATTATCCTACCGACACCACAAAAGCATATGTTGTTTGAGGATCTGACCAAACATAACAGGCAAACCTCTGGCCAATCTGTGGGCAACATGCCAGTTGAGAGGCATGTCAGAGGCATATCACTGTCAGATGTCAGGTCACTCAGTAAATGCATGTCCAGACAAACCCTATCAATCTATCAACCCTCCATGTGTATAATGCCATGAATGGCATACAATCTGTACCAAAATCTGGACCTTTGCCCCACATGTTGTTGGACTGTCTCATGTCCTGTCCTGTGAAGTATTGCCACTTACTGTCTGTGAAGCTGTAGCCCCCACATCTCTGTAATGTCCCCTGCACAGGCAAGGAAAAGGGGGCAAGGTCCACATGAAGGATGTCCCATATGTTGAAACTAGCAGCAGTGTCCAGGCTCACACCACAATGCTATGTGGACATCTACATAGCTGTATGGCCTCAGCAATATCTGCCAGGACAACTTCAACCCCCCTCAAGGTAGGCTGAACACCCGTGCTGGACAGCAGCAATACACAACTACCATCATAGGTGGAAACAATCACGTGACTGGCCAAGAAGGAAAAGGTGCCTCATCAGCCATGTCACCTTGTTCTGCACAAGCAAATAAGGTTACAGGTGATGTACACTAAGGCTGCCTTTCAGTAAAAAATGGATACATCAACCATGGCCAATCATTAGGCCTTCCAGACATGTGTCTGCAATTCCAGAGGCAACACACATATCTACTCTGTAGTGGTGGTCAATAACACCGCATACACATATGCCATAGATATAGGCAACCGGCTGCAGACAGGTGAAGTGTAAACTTCACCTACCTGACCCCCCCATAGGTGCACATGTGCATGTACAGCACCTGCCCCCCTCCCCTCATGATCAGGATGTAGCTCTGTAATGCCCTCTCAAAAGCAACACACAGAGGTCTCCATAGGCCTGATACCATTCCTGGCTGCATCCAACAAGAACACAGGCATGGGCTCTCAGACCCATTCTGCAGTGTAGTCAACCACAACTTGAGCACTGGTGTCATCCCATCTGCACAGAGGGCACAGAAAGTTGATAGAAAACAGGTTATGCATTAGCATGAATGTCCTGAAGGATACACGTCTGAAACTGAAATGTTTGCCATTATGTCATGAAAGCAGTCCTCAACGACATGGCCAAAAACCTCAATAATCTCCATTTAATATTATAACATAATATTAATATTCAATAGGAGATAAATAAAAATATACAGCTCAACTCCCCAAACCAAAGTAGTCTAGTGGTCAGAGTCCCAGTCTGGCATGCAGGCATGCACAGTTTGAGTACTACAACAGGCAATACGATTTTACAAGGGAAAGCATTGCTATAAGCAATATTTTCATATTAAAATTTGCGGTAAGTTATTTTTGTCACACAGGGTAATGTAGCTGGTGTAAAATGAAAGTGTGAGTACATATAATGTGTGAAGCCACCCATACAGTATAGTTACACCCCTTGGTATTGTAATGGAAGCATAATTTATATGTTATAACAGATATATAAAAATATATATATCAAAATAATATTATAAGGCTATATCATATAATAATAATAATAATAATATTATACATATATATGTACCTTACCCGACACCTGCAGCAGTTGGAAAGACCCCAAAAGTTCCTCACCAAAAGGATAAAGGGGCTCAAACATATGTCATACGATGCCCGACTGAAGAAACTCCAGCTCTATTCAGTCGCATACCGTCTGCTCAGAGGTGATCTGTGCCTGACATACAAGGCCATGTCCAACCCGGAATTAATGGACATGCTCCACCTCAAATAATCCAAATCCACCAGAGCCACGAGAGCAAGAGACTTAAACCTCAACATGGATATAAATAGGACATGCTGGAGGGACAGATTCATCACCCAGAGACTCCCTACACTATGGAACAGAATCCCAGTCCATGTGAGGCAGAGCCCCTCACTGACTCTGTTCAAGAGAAATCTTGACGAGTGGATGGGAGATCGTAGGTTTACCCCGGGAATCATCTCTGTATCACTGCTGGACAGAGGCACAGCAAACTAATGGGTATAGTATTCTCATCCTAAGGGGTGGTGAAAGCCACACACACTCTGGCTAGGCTTATAAATGCCCTAGGGCAGATAGCCTAGTATGAACCTATGAACCTATGAACCTATGAACCTATATATATAAGATATTTTATAAGAATGAACTATGAGCAATGGTAAGCAATGCTCAGCTATGCTGAGCAGGTTTAAGCATTGCTCAAATGTGAATGCTAAGCAGCAGGTAGCTCAGCTAAGCAGATTTGTGCACTAATAAATGTCGCTAAGTGAAGCCAACACAGATTAAGCATCTGTACGTTTAACCATCTGTTGACATCCCTTACTGTTGTGCAAACCTGCACTAAACCCACTTACAACTGCTTAAAACTGTTTTAATCACTCTGTTTCCATCAGCCACTGTTCTGCCTAGCAACAAAATAATCAGCCATATGAAGTCTAGAACCAAGGGCCTGTACACCAAAATCAGAGCAATGTAACACTACACCATTTCGGTTGTAAGAGCTGCTGATGCTTTTTTTAAAAAAATCATGCAGTAGAGTCATTCAACAGTAGAGAAAATATTCCATACAATCAGTCAGGTTTTGTATTTATACATACACACATGTATATATGTATGGAGATGCATATATATATATATGGAAAAATATACATAATATAAATAAATTGTTATTTAAATTTGGAGGCTTTTGCAGTTGCCCACCCACACTGCAGATTTGATCTGGGACACTCCCCCCAGTCCCATCTCTTTATCTCATTCTACCTAATAGACTCCTTCTGCACTTGTTTTTAGTCATTTTTAATTTAATTGCATTTTTTAAACTGTTTGGTCTAACATTGCTACATACTCATGTGTGCTAGGTTGCACTGCATTTGAATTGTTTTACTGCTGTTTTAGCTACATTTCTGTATATATATTAAAAAATACCTTTCCTGTAACTAGTGTAGTCCAGACTTCATCAGAACTAGCTATGTAGATGAAAGCGCTCAACCATAGCTTTTATCTCCGTTTTATACTGTCTAAATAAAGGAAGTGAACAGTGCTTGAATCCAGTTATCCTTGTATTTTTCTGTAGCCTTGGGCTTGAATTCTTGGAGTTGCAATCCACATTGTAGCTTTCTACAAATCCTCCACCATCACCTAGGATTCCCACTCCTCATTTCTTGATACACTGGAAAATATTAGGGTACAACCCAACACCCTAATAATGTGCTATTTCAACTACCCCACTATTAACTGGGAAAACTACTCATGTACCAACTCTTGCTCAATGTTTTCTGAAATTCATAAACTCCAGTGCTTTGGATCAGCTTATCCACACCCCCACCAGGAGCAGCAATATCTTAGACGTGGTCATTAACAACATGGGCGACTGGTGATCCACACCAGAAGTTAATTTCTCATTGGTCAGATCTGACCACAAGCTAATCACCCTAGACATCCACATCCCGCTCCTACCCCCCCCCCCATTAGGGAAACCACCGTAAAAAATTTCTCCAAAGCCAACTTCTTTCTTCTTAAGACAGAAGTGGCAAACTTCACGACACCCATGCAGACGGACAATAGAGGTACAACTGCTGAATCCTACACAAATGCACTTTATAAGTACTTACATGAATGCATGGATCATGCTATCCCTAACAGAACCAAGATGCTATCCAACAAAAAAATGGAAACCGATCTGATGGTCCCCTGCCATAAACAAACTCTACAACAGAAGAAAGAAACTTGAAAAAAAAAAATAGTAAAATCCTATGATTGGAGGAACTCCTTAGTCAGCCTCACTAAGAAGCTGAGATTCCTCATAAAATTCTCCAAAGCTAGTTATGAAAACAAAATCGCCACTGATTCTAAAGACAAACACAAAGCATTCTATAGCTATGACAGGAATCTCAATGGCAGCACTCAAATCTGCTCTGAGTTACAGCACAATGGCACTAAATATACAGAACCAATTGATATTGCCAACATCCTGGCAGATAGGTTCAGTACTAACTTCGCCCCCCTCTTATCCCCTAAAGGGCCCATCTCTATACCGGAAGAATGCAAAGTTCCTTTAATCACGGCTGCACAGGTGAAAACCACACTCCCCAAAGCCAAGAATACAGCATCCATGGGACCTGACAACATCCCAGGCTGCATTCTACATGAAATGCAGAATGAACTAGCACCCCACCTAAGCACTATGTTCAATGATAGCCTCACCTCAGGCTTTGTGCTCACTGAATGGTGCAAAGTGACAGTTATCCCACTCCACAAAGGGGGAGCCACCATGGACCCTGGGAACTACTGCCCCATTAGCCTAATGAGCCAGGTCTGCAAGGCCATGGAACATATCATGGAACTCATAAACAAAGACATTGGTAATCTACAAACTCTGGACCCCACCCAGTTCAGGTTTGCAAAAGGCAGATCATGTCTCCTAAACCTGATAGACTTATTTGAAGCAGTCACCAAAGCCGTAGACGAGGGTAAGGTGGTTCACACAGCCTATCTAGATCTTGACAAAGCTTTTGACACCATTCCCCACACTGGAAATATGTATAAACTCACTAAACTTGGTATAAATCCCTATGTCACAAGATGGGTTGCCAACTAGCTCACTGACAGAACCCACACTGGAAAGTAGCAGACTCCAAATCCAACTTCAGACCAGTGACAAGTGGAGTACCACAGGGTTCTCTCCTGGGTCCTCTCCTGTTTGGTATCTACTTTTCTGAAGTGCAGGCTAACACAGAAGGTCTTTGGTTAATGAAGTTCGCAGATGACTGCATACTAGAAGCCATAATTGAAACTCCTAATGATGTTGACATCATAGAAAATGCCCTCACTGAGACAGATGTCTAGTGTCAAAGCTAAGCTCAATGCCAAAAAAATACATTGTCATCCCCTTTGGTAAAAACTCTGTACCCATGAGCTACCACATAGGTGGTAGTCTACTTAACACTGAAAGTGTAATAAGAGACCTTGGGACACAGGTGGACAGTAGTCTCTGCTTTGATAATCACATCACCACAGTAGTCAGGAAATCTTTCTATGTGGCACACCTCATCACAAAAGGTTTCTCATACAGGAAAAAAAAGGTAATTTTTCTCCGTTACTCATCACTCATTAGACCCATTATAGAGTACAATGCCCCTTTTGGTATATACCTCACTAGACATCTACAACGGGTAGCACAGTGGTGCAGTGGTTAACGTTGTCACCTCACAGCAAGAGGTTCTCCGGTTCGATTCTCGGCTAGGGTGCCTTCTGTGTGGAGTTTGCATGTTCTCCCTGTGTTCGCGTGGGTTTCCTCCGGGTACTCCGTTTTCCTCCCACATTCCAAAGACATGCATCTGGAGTGTTTCTCCCCGGACCTCCACTGAAAACAGGCTCTGTGGAACCTAGTCGGACATTCCCGGTCAACAAATGTTAAATAAATAAATAAATAAAAATAGAAACTGGAAAGGCCACAGAAATACCTCACAAAGAGGATTACCAGCCTCAAACACATGCCCTATGCAGACCGTCTCAAAAAACTCCAGCTTTACTCTGTTGCATATCGCCTACTCAGAGGCAATCTCTGCCTAACATACAAAGCTTTGTCAAACCCAGAGGTGTTGGATATACTCCACTTAACAAAATCCCAATCCCTTTGAGCTACACGCTCTAGGGACCTAAACCTTGTCACCACAATAAACAGAACATGCTGGAGGGATAGATTCCTTTTCCAGAGACTTCCCATACTCTGGAACAAGCTACCTGTCTATATCAAGCAAAGCTCCTCATTAGCACTCTTCAAGAAAAATCTTGATGATTGGATGGGAAATATGAAATTTACCCCGAGGATCACCTGTGTTGCTCTGCTCGACAGGGGCACAGGAAAATAATTTTCTTGGGTGGTGAAAGCCTGGGTACCTTTTTGGCTAGGCTTATGTAGGCCCTAGGGCCAATAGCCAATACCTACCTGTGAACCTATGAACCTATTGCTCTTATAAATGTAGAATGTTGCCAGAGTGACAGGGTTTGTTTTAGCATACATGTTCGGAGGGATGTGAGTTCTGAAACTGAAATGTATGTCATTATTTACTGTCAGAAATCTGTAGATCATCACATTGATTTACCAGGGATATAATAATAATGAATTTGTGGAGCAGACAAGAAATATGAGCAATAAACCTGGAGATACTGCAACAATCCAGACAGTCGAGAGGTAGGCTTAGAACCCCTTAGTGCAATTAATCTGGACCAAGCCTGACAAAGTGAGGGGAGAAAGGCATGAAAATAGGCACATATCTGAAATAGTGGAGTAGATAAACTGACACAGTTGCTGCAGTAACTCCCTCATGTCTGTCATAACATATATTGACTGAAATAGCACAAGTCCAACGCTCAATTACTTCTCACTAGTTAGTGACTAAATTTTCACATCATCCTTCTGATGTGTCAGAAATACATAGCACTTATGGGAGCCAGGCAACAGCACATCCTACAATTATCTGTTCATAACATCACATTAGGGAAACTACTCTCAGCTGCAAAGCTTGTCACCAAGCACTGTTCAAAGTACAGTCAGACTGACCCAACACTAATCCAAATCCACTAGGGGGAATTACACATGTATTGTAAATATATCAGGCACTAGAGGGATATAAAAGCACTGAAAAACAGACACCATTGTGAAAAGGCATACCCATAACCAATTCCACCACAGTCACAGTGACATACAGGTAAGCCAAAGGAACATTACCATATAAGGACTGTGTGAACAAAAACATCTCAACATATTTGCCACTCACACACTCCCCCTACATATACTGGCCTAATTCACAGTGTAGTATGATGCCTGACCATGGTATGGCACATCTCAGTCTTCCCCTACAAACATATACAGCCGATAGACCACAAGAAACAGGAGCAGCATGCACAAGCAGAGAGAAAAGGAGCCACTACACATACATCCACCCCCCCCTCCCTACACAGGCCAAATAACATTGACACACTACACTGCTACACAATCCTCTGTCAACAGTTACCAGAAATACACAGACCTCTCAACTGTACAAAGTCCCACAGAATGTCCAGTCTTTCCCCTCATATATAAGGCCTCTTCCACATAACATGTCTCGCAGTCTGATACATCACTGGGATGATATCAGGAATATAGGCACTAAATAATCATATGCCATACCTGTCAACCTCTTACTGCATGACATCTGGGCAAAGCCTGACATAATTGTGAGACAGAGGCTCAAAAACATGGGCATATTTGAAATATTGCTGTTATAAATTAAGAAAGTTGCTGTTGTAACAGGGTTAGTTGTAACATATCTTTTCTATATGATGTCAGAAACATAAATGGATGTTAGCAGTTACTGACTGCAATTCCCAGAGTATGCTACTGATTTTCCTAAAACAAAAAAAAATGTCTGAGGAATGCACCAAACATAGGAGTCCAAACTCTGGCCATTCTACTGATTGCCCTACAGTTGAGAGTTATGTCAAACACATAACACTGTCAGAGTTAAAATCACACAGAACCTCCATGTCCGCTCAAACCCTGTTAGACTACCATTAATCCAAATGTATAACAGCAATACTTACATTTTGTCCCTATGTCTGGAACATTCACACCCATTCTGTTGGCCTGTCTCTACAGTTTTGGTTGTAAGAGGTATCTCCAAATACCCTCTGTGATGCTGTTGTTCACACACTTTCATGAAGTCCTCCTCATTGGCAAGGAAAAGGGCCACACCCACATGAAGTACTCAGTTATAGGAGTGTGTTGCCATGCCATTGGCTATATGAATAACAACACAGCTGTTCTGCATGCAATTAGCAAGTGGGGGGCAGGCCATCAGCTGCTTATGAGCATTACTTACAAAAGGCAAGCTGCTGCCTATTCAAAACAGAGGTACACTCCACATCCATGAGAGAAAGAGAGAGAGAGAGAGACAGAGAGAGAAACAGTGAAAAAACAGCAGGATATAACCACCTGCACTTGGAAAAAACTGTGTAAAACAAGTAAGTATGTAATGGACTGCAGTAGGGGGCATGTAAGAATGGGAAAAAGGAAGTTTAACATATAATATGTCTCAACAAGACTTAGCATCTGGATCTGTCTGCAATGACATAGATCATAGGTCAGGCCCTTGAGTCACCTCACGAAAGGATGGCTCACATATGAATACTACTGGAGTGTGTGTTGAACAATACTGACTGTGACAATGCTAGGCCAGCTACTGGGATGCCATACATTTCCATATCGTACTTGTGAATACAACTATGACATACTTTTTTGTCTCATAAATGTGAGAGACCTATACATGGTATTTGCATTGTAAAGTATTGTTGCAGATCTGTGTGTTGAACTGCATGTGATATACTGAGCTCATACCATGTAACTGTCCAGTGTTATGCACACTAACCACTCATACCATGTAACTGTCCAGTGTTATGCACACTAACCATATGTGTGCCTCATATTTATAGTCATTTACTTAAAGAGTCAAGTTACGTCTGGCAAAACCTTGACAAATCTGTGAAGACTGACATTACAACATCTCATTCTTTTTCCTCTGGCTGTTCCCATTAGGGGTCGCCACAGTGGATCATCTGTTGCCATTTCTGCCTGTCTTCTGCATCTTGCTCTGTCACACCAACCACCTGCATGTCCTCTCTCACCACTTCCTGAACCTTAACTGAGACCTTCCTCTTTCCCTTGTACCTGGCAGTTACATCCTTACCATCCTTTTCCCAATATACTTAGCATCCCTCATCAGCACATGTCCAAATCAAGGTAATCTTGCCTCTCCGGCTTTGTCTCAAAACCATGCTACAACACCATGTAATAATGTTTGGCCAGAGCCAGCAACATCTGCAGGAGAGGACCGCCCTGTGGGACGACCTTGTGCACAGGGTAAACGATGTCGGCCTGCAGGTCTGGCATTGTGCAGCCAACCTCATATGCCATGCCCGGCAAAGGGCTGCTGCCATGGCCAGGTACCACACAGCCACAACCATGCAGCCATGCAGCCCCCACTGACACCCACTGAGGAGCTCCTTGCCAACCTTAGGGCACCCATCCCAGTACAACATCAGAGTATAGACCCCCACATGCTGGAGGTGGGTGGCACCCAAGCAATGGATGAGAAGGATGCAAATAAGGCCCCAGTGGAGATTACTAGACTAGTGTAGCAGACATACTTGTATTTGTAGATTATCTACATGTATGTGTCAGGTCAGATTGCAGTTGTGGATGGGGTTTTCTATTGCACAGAAGTGTACATCTATGGTGAAGAACACCAAATTGTATAGTATTGGGGGTTGTACTGTAAATGTGCAGACATGCTGCATCCATCTTGTATCAATGCTACATGTGAGTCTGCTGACAATACTTCTCTCCCACAACTACCTAGGTCCCTCTGGTCTGCATGTGGGACAGCAGCCTGAAGTTGGTGAGTATGGAATTGTTCTGTTGTGGTTTGCCAATACCCCAGGCATATGAAAGGCATGCAATTTACCATGCACACAACTGTCAGTCATAGCCGTATTGCTTCATGTGCATGTTCACTTGTGGTGGAGTTAACTGCATTGCATTACAGTGGTCAACACAGGGACCAATCTGAAGAGAATGTTACATTCCTGTAGCATACCTCACAACATGTCAGTGCAAGACTTCTGGACAGAGACCAGCAAAATGGGGGGGGGGGACAAATGGCCTAAGGTAGTGACATGTGTGAAACATTACTCTTATATGGTGGATATAAACAGTGTAGACACCCCTGTTAAGATGCCAGGTGTTTGCGATATATACAAATTGAGACCACAATATGACAATTTACACCTTTTCCAACCTTTAATGTGACCCAGATTCATATCCCAGAGACTGCCTTCACTCTGGAACAAAATCCCTGTCCAGGTTAGGCAGAGCCCCTCAATGACCCTCTTCAAGAGAAATCTTGACGAGTGGATGGGAGATCATAAGTATACCCCCAGGATCTCTTCTGGGCCCCTGCTAGACAGATGCACAATAAACTAACCGTAAAGGGGCTATATTCTGTGACCTACTATTCAAAGGCACAGTCTACAAATCTAAAAGGGTGGCGAAAGCCAAACACACTTTGGCTGGGCTTGTAAATGCCCTAGGGCAGATAGCCTAGTATCAACCTATGAACCTATGAAACATAACATGAACAATTCACTTGTAAAACCAACCATGTTGGGCACCAAATATGGAGTATACAAACCTTGCTCGGTGCATACGTGTACACACCCTTCAGGTAATATTTTATTGCAGCAGCTTATGATTTACTGACAGCATTCAGTCTTCTTGGCTACACACCTGCCATCAAGTAAAGACACTCTGAGTAACACCAAACAACAGTCTGCTGTTCAAGTAGGATATTCATGACATTGACTCAGTTGCCTGCAACAGCAACAACCATGGCTTGCAGACAACTTACAAAGCAGCAAATGGATCTCATATTTGGAAGGTATCACTTAGGAGGAGGGTACAACAACATTACCACAGCAATCCAAATTAAAAAACTGGTAGGCACCAAACCACAGCAGACTGTCTGATGAAGTATCTTTTACATGCGAAAGTGCTCACCTTTTATTTATTTGTCTGTGAATAGAGTTGTTATGTTTTTATCTGCCATGGTTTGGTGTCTACCAGTTCTTTACTTTGGATTATTTTCACTTGTGGAGGCCTACTTTACCTGCTACTACATCTTATTTTTTTGCATGATTACCACTGCAATACATACACCATGGAACACAGTGGAGAGAGACCGTCATCAAAAGGTGGACTGAATATGGGACAACAGTGCTGTTGAAAAGAACCTGATGTCCCACCAAAACTGATGAAAAGACATGTCCAAACCTGATCAGGGAGGCTGACAAGAGACATACAGCAACACTGAGGGTGTTGCAGGAATCTCTTGCAAGTACTGCTGTTGTGTACTATATGTGAGAACAATCTCCCATATTCTGCATAAGTCTGGCCTATGGGGTAGGGTCAGAAGATAGAAGCATTTCCCCACACTTAAAAACATCCAGGGGTGGATACAACTTGCAATACAGCACATCAAGTCTCCCAAAGACATGTGTGAAAATGTGTTATTGTATAATGAGACTATGGATCGACCTCACAACCACAATACCAAAAGGTATGTGTGGTGCACAAGCAACACCTTTCTTCACCTGAAGTCCACCATCTCCATGGTGAATCATGCAGGTGGCATTGGCCTGCTGTGGGGATGCTTTTCTAAAGCCAGAATTGGGCCTGTAGTCACGGTGGTGGGAATTCTGAACAGTTCAAAATAACACTCATGTCTGGCCCATATCCATCAGGCGTCTGTAAGAATGCTGAAGATGGGGAGGGTTGTCAGCCTTCAACATGACAAAGACACAAAGCATACATCCAAAGCTACCTAAGAATGACTCCACCTGAACTCACTCATGGTTATTGATTGGCCCATCCAGAGTCTAGACCTAGATCTGATAGCAAAACCCCAGTGTGACCTGACGAGGGCTGTGCACATGAGCTGCCCTTGCAATATGACAGAGTTGGGGGACCTTTGCAAGGAAGAGTGGCCAAATAATGCCATGCCAAGATGTGCCATGCTGATAGACACCTTCCCAAAAAGAGTGAATGCTGTAAGTCACTTACAAGGTGCTTCAACAAAGTACCATTTTAAGGGTGTACACACTTATACAACCACCATATTGTACATATTTCATTCATCATATTTTACACGTAACACATTTGTTTGTTTATTGATTGGATTGCACAGGTCATATGTCAAATGAATGGTGGGTAATATATTTGAATGCATTATTCAGGCCTCATCTTTTATATTACAAGACGATGACATGTTAACAGGGTTGTGTACACATATATCCACTGTAAGCTTAGAAGGTTGTGTGATGTAACAGGAATTGTGTGACCATATATTTGCTGCTGGTTTGGAGGTCTGAAACTCAAATGTATGTCGTTAATCCATGATGTCACTCCTCAGATCATCTCAGTTATGTATCAGTCAAACACAGGGATTATGAGAAACAGAACAAACATATGAGCCAGTCATCTAAACATCCTGTGAGGATCTGTACAGTTGTGAGGTATATTCTATAGTACTTGCCACTGTGCTATACAGGTGAACAGCAATGATGTGTGCATGAGTGCAATCTGTGCTGGGGAAGGCACATCACCTACTAACAATGCTCACATATCCCAGAGCTCTATATTGTTAGTTACATGCAGTAAAACTGGTTGCAATGCATGATATTGAGGGTCGTGTGTCATGCATGTCACCATTTGGATAATGTGAGGTCTGTGTAACAGATTTGTGCCACCTCACCTGTAAGTGTGTGTGTGTGTGTGTGTGTGTGTGTGTGTGTGTGTGTGTGTGTGTGTGTGTGTGTGTTTGTGCATGTGTGTGTGTTTGTGCATGTGCGTGTGTGTGTGCATGTGTGTGCATGCATGTGTGTGCATGCGTGTGTGTGTGCATGTGTGTGTGTTTGTGCATGTGCATGTGTGCGTGCATGTACATGTGTGTGTGTGCATGCACGTGCATGTGTGTGCATGCATGTGCATGCGTGTGTGTGTGTGTGTGTGTGTGTGTGTGTGTGTGTGTGTGTGTGTGTGTGTGTGTGTGTGTGTGTGTGTGCATATATATACCAGCCAACCTCAAAGTGCAGGTATTAATGTACATATGTTGTCTTCCCCTCACAGGTGGTGATGGGGTTCAGGGTCCCTCCCACTTAGAAACTGATGTCATTGTCTCTGCAGACTCTGACAGTGATAATAAGAATAGTGAGGTTCAGGTGGGGTTGTCAGGGGTTGAATCTGTGCCATTGGTTGGCATCCCACTATTGTCCACACCATCCATGCACACAGTGACAATGCCCAAACATACCCCATCACCAGTGGCCACAGATGATAGACATTTGGTAGGTGGTGGCATGGAACAGGCTAGTGTAATGACTATGGCAGGTGTGAGTGTAGACACTGGCCATAGCCAGAGTGCAGGCAAGGTCCCACACAGGCGGATGGACAGGGGTACCCACAGGAAGACTGCTGCTCACCATGCAGCTGTCACACGTGCTGCAGCAGGTGTCACCAGATGCATGTTTCAGGCTGTCATGAATGCACAGACACGTAGTGAATGTCACACCAGACAATTACTCAGGGTAGTGGATGTAGCTCTTCCTGATTTACATGGTGACATACATAACCTTGTTGAGGCCACGCGTCAAAATACTGAGGTTATGAATAAACCGTGGGATGAGACCTTGGCAGTCATCGACCTTGTCATGTCTGTGCTAGAGTGTGTGGTGGGAGATGGGCATCGCCCATGTGGATGCAGCTCAGCACCAACAGCTGAGAGTCTATGGGGCCATGCACCTTCATATTCCCATAGTGGCAGTGACACCAGCACTACCAAAGGGGGGTTGCTGTCCACATCACACTGGAGCAGGCCATGAGCACTTGGTCCCAGCTGGTCCTGTCAGGCACATGGATTCAGCAGACAGTATTCACCCTCACGAAGCAGTACTGCATCTTGCCTTGGGCCTGGTGGTGCCAGTGATACCCCTGGCAGGACCAGTTCACGTGTCCAAAAATGGTGAACTGGACACCCTGCCATGTACGGTCCACAGCTGTCCAACATAACCCTGTGTAGGGCAGCCACATGGCATGACTGTGTGCATTCTGTATCACAGGCAGGTCACCTCCAGGCACACACAGCATCTCGGCACAGCCCATCTATTGAATACCCCTCAATACACACACAATGATGTCAACCGTATGGCCCAGACTAGACCTCTGGCAAACCTACACTACACCCTGTGCAATATGATGATACCTGTGCCACATCCCTGTCATCCATAACATCGATGCAGGTACATGCTAATATGGGTCTGATGCACAAGGTGAATGCAGTACAGTGTAGCTATGTAATATTATGTAAGGTGCTGTTTGCTTGAATTTGTTATGGTTACACATACAGGTGTATGTACCTTATAAGCCAGGATGCATTATTGCTGTTAGTACCACTGACTGAATGACATGCTGCATTCTGTTTATGTTCCAGGTGTCTGTGTGTCTGCAGGCTGTGGCCCTACAGACATTTCCAAGAGGGAGTATGGCAGAGTGGGACTAGACTGACCATGTCATATGCAAGGTACAGCTTTATATGTACAGGTATGTATGCATGCAACAGTGTGTGAGGGACATTGTTGTCAGACAGTGTGACCTTGCATGCATATCCGTTTTCACAGACAGGTAGCCTTCAGACATGTCACTTCTGTGTTGTGTAGTACCACAGGCTCATACATACAGAGCAGGTTACTGCAGTACTGTCAGCAGATCCCTCACAAGAGTAGCCATTACATCAACTGCAACAGATTCACCTGTCAACAGCTGTTGGCTCTGCCACTTCTTCCCCATACACACAACCCTGATGCAGTTGATGAGGGCATGCATGATACTGTGTATGACAGATTTGTGGTATGTATTCCTGATATACCGGGTGGAACAGGGAGACAAAATGGTATATCCTTTGCATACATACAGTAAGGACTGACACAGGGGATATGCATACAGTAACAAAAACACAGCTGGCAATACATAGATTAATAAATCTACATTTCCACTTTGATGTACTGTACTACTACAAATGCATGACATGCCCCACATAGATTATATACATAAGACATAACCCATTACCTCTTACAACACATAATGTTCTGAATGCCTTCATGGATGATGAGATAACCTACCAGAAATAGCAGGTGGAGTCATGTATTGCTCCTACAAGTCTGAACAAGTGAAAGTGCAGCTGACATTGTATCAGCATAATGTTTCAGTCAGGTATGATATGTGATGCTGGCATGTGTGTCACTACACTCATTGTGGCTGATTTGGCAACAATATCACATACATGGGCATTGTTAAGGGACACAGGCCACATATAGGTTGCAAACATCTGGATATTCCATAGACATCTGTACAAAAGACTGGTATGGCCTGTACAATGGTTTAACATGCTGCATGTGAGGCAGATGCCGTTGCCACGCTATATAAAGTAATGCCAGTGGGGGGTGGTAAACAGGCATGGATGGTACTCTCATCAAAATGGTATCAGCCAAACAGGATATGATCTTCACCCAACCACACACACACACACACACACACACACACACACACACACACATGGTCTATATTAGAACACCGATGTCAAGTGTTCTAATATCGAACCCTATGAATCGAAAATTTAAAACATTGAACATTCAGAACAGCAATCCAATCACATACATCTAAACTCTTACACCTAACCTTACACTAAAGTATACATATACCAATAACTATCGACTTACCTTAGCCCAAACCCTAACCTTAAGGTCCGTCCCTATCGCACAGTCACCTCACCCGTGCCCTAACCCTAACTCACCTACCCCGCCCTAATCCTCACGTCCACACAATCGCACACTTACCTGACCCGCGCCCTAACCCTATCTCACCTAACCCACCCTAACCGTCACTTCCACATAATCGGACACTTACCTGAAACCGACCCGTAGCTTTCCACCACAGTGCTGAAAATACCAAAGCAACAGAAATGGACGACCCAATTCTTTCCCTAGGAAAAAAATTGGTTTTCTGTTTCTTTGATATTTTCAGTGTTCGCTGAAAATGGGTCGATATTAGAACACTCAAAATTTTGAACGTTCAGTGTTCTAATATAGACCCCATACACACACACACACACACACACACACACACACACACACACACACACACACACACACACACACACACACACACACACACAGTTACCAGTATTGAGATTAGAACCTTTACCTATCTAGTTATTACTGCTATAGTGTAACACAGGTATCAGACACAACATCCCACTTACATAATTTCTCCTAGTCCCAAGGTACTTCTAAGGTGAATGACATCAGCAAGCCTAGTCAAGTAGGGTGATGGGAAGTTTACAGGGTGGTACACAACTCAAAATAGTATAACCCACACAGTTTATGATTCTCACAAACACACACACAGACACACAGATACACACACAGACACACACACACACACACATACACACACACACACACACATGCAAGCACACACATGCACACACGCACACACATGCACACACACACACACACATGCACACACACACACACACACACACACACACACACACACACACACACACACACACACACACACACACACACACACACACACACACACACACACACACACACACACAGTTGCTAGTATTGAAATTAGCACCCCTATCCATCTAGTTATTTCTACTTTAGTGTTTCACAGTTATCACCAGTGCTACAGAGCTTAATGGGCTGACAACTGGCAAAAGCTGCTGATAACTGCACAGCTGAGGTAAACTATTACAGGCGCCAAAGTCTGTCTTCAGTTTTTCCTTTAGATCTTGCTAGTTATTTCTCTCTTGAACTTCAAATAGCCTAATAGCTTTGCACTTCAACAGGTTTTTGCATCAATCTTTCTAGCACACCTGAGAACCATCCTCAGTAGTATTACATTGACATTTGTGCTTTAACGGAGACCTGGTTTACGGCAGCAGACAGCACCCCTGCACTACCAGGCTACAAGTCATTCCACACCTGTCAGCCCTAAAACATCGCCCACAGCTCCAAAGGTGATGGTGTCTCCATATTCATAAAGGATATGCACACATCCAGACTAGTATCCCTGCATAATGCATCAAAGACACTTCAGGTACAACTGACATTGGGTAAGATTGCAATCCGGGTCATAACCTGCTATAGGTCCCCATCAATGTCCCTAGACTCTTAGTCCACATTCTTCAACACCCTGGAATCTATCAAGGTCCAACCCAACATTCTCATACTAGGAGACTTCAGCTACCCCTCCATTAACTGGGAAAGATAAACAAGCACCAATACAATGGCCCAATGCTTCCTAGAATTAATCAGTTCCAATGCCCTGGTCCAGCTCATTCTGACACTCAGTAGAGAAAGTAACATCCTTGACCTGTGTTGACTACTAACATATGGGACTGTTGCTTGACAACAGTAGTCAATCCTTACCTGGTCAGATCTAACATAGAGTAATCATCATGGAAATCCCCATCTCACCCACACTCCCCACAAAGGTACCCACCTTGAAAAACTTCTCAAAATCTGAATTTGGACTCCTAGAAACAGAGGTGGCTAACTTCATAGCACCTATGCCAATGGAAAATGCATGCATGACTGTCAAATCATACACAAATGCACTCTAAAAACATGTACATCAATACATGGAACTAACCATACCCAACAGAACCATGACACTCTCCTCCAAACACTGGAGGCCAATCTGGTAGTCCCCTGCCATTAATAACCTGCACAACAGAAAGACGAAACTATTGCAGAAAAAGATGGAGTCCCAAGTGTGGTAAAAATCCCTTATTAGCCTCAACAACAACTTGAGATCCCTCACGAAATCATCTAAAGTCAGCAATGATGGCAGAATTGCAGCACACACTGACAAAAATCACAAAACCTTTGATAGTTATATCAAGAACCTCCCTGGCAATACCCAGAAGTGCTCTGAGTTACTGCACAATGCTAGCTCCTATACTGAGCCAACAGATATTGCCAACATTCTTGGCAACACATTCAGTGCCAGCTTTACCCCTTTCTCCCCCATAGGGAAATGAAGAATGCCAGGCATCAATGATTACTGCTGTCCAGGTTAAACCTGCATTATCTATTGCAAGAATACATGAGACCCAACATTATCTGTGGCTATGTTCTACATAAACTGCAAAGATACCTGGCACCACATCTGTGTGCCCTGTTCAGTCACAGCCTCACCTCAGGCTTTGTCCCTCCCAAATGATGCATTGCTACAGTCATCCCTCTCCATAAAGGGGTAGCGACTACAGACCCTGGGAATTATAAGCCCATAAGACTGATGAGTCTGATAACAAGTCTAGTCTGCAAAGCTATGGAGAGGATCATAATGGAGCTCATAAACAAAGATATAGGGGACTTGCAGATATTGGACCCGACCCAGTTTGGCTTTGTCAAATGAAGATCATGCCTTTTGAACTTGGTTGACTTCTTCGAAACAGTCACCAAGGCCATTGTTGAGGGAAAGGCAGTCCATACAGCCTACCTTGACCTTGCAAAGGCTTTTGACACAATACCCCACTCGGGTATTGTAGAAAAACTTACCAGCTTAAATTTAAACCCATATGTCACAAGATGGGTTGCAAACTGGCTTAAGGACAGAACCCACAGGGTTAGAGTTGCTGGCGCTGTGTCAGACTCCAAGCCGGTCACAAGTGGTGTCCCACAGGGCTCGGTCCTTGGCCCCCTATTGTTTGGCATCTACTTCTCAGAAGTACAGGCCAACATGGGAGGACTTTGGCTGACAAAGTTTGCAGGCGACTGCAAACTGGGCCATAGTGGAAAGTGCATCGGATACGGATATCCTTCAGAAGGGACTCACGGAAACAGATAGCTGGTGCCAGAGCCATGGCCTGAAGTTAAACACCAAAAAATGTATAGTCATACCCTTCGGGAAAAACAAGGTAACCCCAAGCTACCATATAGGTGGCAATCCACTAAGCACAGAAGAGGTTATCAGGGACCTGGGGACCCAGGTTGACAGTGGCCTTTCTTTTGACACTCACGTTGCTAAAGTGGTTAGAAAGACCTTCTACATTGCCCACCTGATCATGAAGGGATTCACATCCAGATCTAGTGAGGTCATTGTTCCCCTGTACTCTTCACTTATCAGACCAATGATCGAGTACAATGCCCCATTCGGGATGTATCTCACCCGACATCTGGAGCAATTGGAGAGACCCAAAAGTTCCTCACCAAAAGGATAAAGGGACTCCAAAATCTGTCATATGCTGCCAGATTGAAGAAACTCCAGCTCTATTCAGTCGCATACCGTCTGCTCAGAGGTGACATGTGCCTGACATACAAGGCCATGTCCAACCCGGAATTAATGGACATGCTCCACCTCAAAAAATCCAAATCCACCAAAACCACTAGAGCAAGCGACTTAAACCTTAGCACGGATATAAATAGGACGTGCTGGAGGGATAGATTTATCACTCAGAGACTCCCTATGCTGTGGAATAAAATCCCAGTCCATGTGAGGCAGAGCACCTCGCTGACTCTGTTCAAGAGAAATCTAGACCTGTGGATGGGAGATTGTAGGTTTACCCCGGGAATCATCTCTGTTTCACTGCTGGACAGAGGCACAACAAACTAATGGGCACAGTATTTTTTCATATAAGGGGTGGCGTAAGCCACAAAAATTTGGGCTAGGCTTATAAATGCCTTAGGGCAGATAGCCTAGTATAAACCTATGAACCTATGAACCTATGAACCTATGTACAGCTATGGAATGCATCATCAGGGACCTGATCGACAAACATATAGGTAATCTCCTAACTCTGGACCCCACACAGTTTGGCTTTGTGAAAGAGAGATCATGCCTGCTCAACCTGGTTGACTTCTTTGAGTCAGTCATCAGGGCTGTGTATAACAGTAAGGCACTGCATACATCCTACATCAATCTGGCCAAGGCTCTTGATACCATTTCTCAGTCAGGAATTATTGATGAAACCAACAAACTAGGCATCAACCCCTATATCACCAGGGGGTTGTAATCTGGCTCACAGATAAAATGCGTAGTTGTGAAAGTAGCGAGCTCCAAGTCAGACTGCATGCCAGTAACAAGTGTAGTCCCATAGGGATCACTCCTGGGTACTCTCCTGTTCAGCATCTACTTCTTAGGAGTTTAGGCCAAAACAAAGGAACTCTGGCAGACCGAGTTCACAGGCAACTGCAAGCTGGGAGCCATCATTAACTCCACAAGTGATGCAGACATCCTACAGAAAGGCCTCACTGAGACCACTGACTGGTGTGGAAACCATGGCCTGAAACTTAACACCACAAAATGCATAATGAGCCCCTTTGGTAAAAACTCAATGCCCACTAAGTACCACATCGATGGGAGCCCACTGAATACTGTAGGCATTATAAGAGATCTTGGGACACAGGTTGAAAGCAACCTCTCCTTTAACCACCACATTGCCACTGTGGTCAGGAAATCCTTCTGTGTGGAACATCTCATTATCAAGGGTTTTGCATCCAGGAAGAAAGAGGTTATTGTCTCTGTGTACTCTTCCCTCATTACACCAATCATCAAATATAATGGCCCATTTGCATGTACCTCACTAGACACCTGCAACTGCTGGAGAGGCCACTGAAGTACATCACAAAGAGGATCCTACACAGACAGACTCAAAAGACTCCAGCTATTCTCTGTCTCATATCACCTACATAGAAGCAATCTCTCCTTGACTTGCAAAGCCATGTCTGACCCAGCTCTTATAGAAATGCTACATCTAAAGACATCCCAATTCCTCTGCACCACACACAGCAGGGACTGTGACCTCATTACCACAATCAACACAACATGCTGGATGGACAGGTTCCTCACCCAGAGACTGCACATGCTCTGGAATAGACTTCCCATGCATGTCAAGCAAAGCACCTAGATGACCCTGTTCCAGAGAAATTTTGATGAGTGGATAGGTAATAGATAGTTCACCCCAGGGATAACTCTAGTGGCTCTACTTGATGGAGGCACTGGGAACTAATGTCGGGGGGCACAATGACAGGGCTTTTCTATGGGCTAGGCTTGTAAAGGCTACAAGGCCATTATCCTAGTACACACCTATGAACCTATAAGGGGATTGATATCAGCATGACTGATAAAGTAGGCCAGTGAGTGGGAAACTTATCAAAATACTTCTTCCTGTAAATATACACACTTAATTGCCAAATGTGAGATTAGAACCCCATGTGCAGCTAGTGATTAGTACTATAGTGTTACACAGTTATCACGTACAATACAAAGCTTACAGAATTGACAACTGGTTAAAAGTGCTGATAGGGGGAACAACATCAGCAGGACTGATAAAGTGGGGCAATGGGAAGTGTTGTGTGTGAGAATGGCCTAAAACTGTTTCACCTACAAACAAACAAGCACACACTCCCTCACTCAGCAAACACAACTGTGTCTTTCACACACACACACACACACACACACACACACACACACACACACACACACACACACACACACACACACACATGCACACACACACACACACACACACACTCACACACACACACACACACACACACACACACACACACACACACACACACACATGCACAGTTGCTAGTATTGAGATTAGAACCCCTACTTATCTTGTATTTTTTACTATAGTCTTATGCAGTTATCACACATGCTACAGCTTATAGTGGTGATCAGTGTCCAATGGTACTTCTAAGGTGAATGACAGCAGCAGATCTTGGGAAATAGGGCAATGTGAAGTGTGCTGAGTGGGAAGAGTCTCCTAATACTTAGACCTACAGAGAGACACACACACACACACACACACACACACACACACACACACACACACACACACACACACACACACACACACACACACAAGCAGGTGATGTGATATTATAAACCCAACCTCAGTACAGTTACATAACTGGAATGCCACTGTCCACAGCAGGACATCACTGTATGCCATTCAGGGTATCAGTGGGTGTGGCTCACTCTGTCTGTGTCCCCTGTGTCTCTCTCTCTCTATCACTGTCTGCCTGTCAATTCCCCACATCTATGTGTGCGCATGCTTGACATAAGTTATCTGTTCCTCATATATATATATATAAATATATATATGTCTGTGTGTATGTGTATCTCATGCAGCAGATGCAGATATATCACATATGGGCCACCTACAAGCTAGTTGAGGGCAATCCTGTCTGATGTGTGTGTGTGTGTGTGTGTGTGTGTGTGTGTGTGTGTGTGTGTGTGTGTGTGTGTGTGTGTGTGTGTGTGTGTGGGGACAGTTGCGGTGCACATAGTTGTCTGTATGCACAGACATATATACACAATACAGTCATATATTCCGATGTGAGTTCCAACATTTCTTGTAATTCTCTAAGTATAGGAGCATGCCCAGTGTGACCTTCTATAGTTAGAGTGGGACTCCATTCCAGAGATAGGTGTACTCCTGTTCAGGGTTTTGTGCACTACAGCCATACCTCTCAGGAGTACACAGGACTTCCCTCAGGGTGCTTAGTTTGTTCAGCAGTTATTTTCTGACGTATCTGTAGTCTGAAACTTCAATGTATTGTGTCATTACCTAGTGCTAGACATTCTCAGATCATCACAGTGCTTTACCAGAGGAATACTAGTTGTATGATGCATAGACCAATATTATGAGGGTAGCTATGCAAATTCTTGCCCAACAAGGCTGTTTGTGAGGTGTGGCTACAGCCAGTTAAGTAATGACATGGCTGTGTAAACAGTTCAAAAATCTGGTGATATACTGGCTGGGGATCTCTTGCTTGTGTGGTATCTTTCTAACCTGAGATTTCATATCCTTGTGTGGGCATACCTCTGACCTGTACATTTCTTGGCAGGTTGTCCAGGTGTTTAGGTAGAGGTTTCATCCTTTCTATGTAAACTTGTGTTTGTATGGCAAGTTAGTTGCATATAATTGAAGAGTGATGTTACAAAATAATGACAGACATTACTGTTTCAGACTATATAACCTTCAGGCAATTCTCACTACTGCAAACCCCTCACCCTATCAACTTTGTCAGTATGTAAGGGTGATATTACCACACATGCCTATATTGTGCCTTTGTTCCACTTTTATTTCTGGCCTTGTCCAGACATGTTGCTGTCAGAGGTTGGGAGTTATGGGTGTGGGTACAGAGTGCATTCAGCTGTGCAGACATGTCCATTATATGTAAAAGCAAACATAAGAAAAAATGATTATAGAGAATGACCACTGGCAACAGTACCAAAAAGCATTTATATTCACAAAAGCCTTGGCACCTCAGCTACACTTCCTTCAAGATGTCTCGAATATGTGTAGTATATTCCATATAGTACTGTGACTTCCAGGCATATCAGTGGCAGAGCAGTGGATGTCACTAGCAAACATAACAGTTGGCATGGCAGTTATCTGCACATGGCCCTGCCAAGGCAGTACTGTTCCTAGGGCACTACAAGACAACTGCCAGGAGAATGTGCTGGCCAGATCCAGATAGTATTAACCACACATACACATAGCTCATTGACCCCTGCATATTGTGGACAAGCAACATGTTTACATGTGTATTGGTACAGCCCTGCCAATGTGTGATATGCTGCTCTTTCCCTGTAAAAATACATGTTACTGCATTTGTGTGGGTATATGGGGAGGGCACACCTACCAACTGTATACATTTGCACAGACTGTGCTGATATTTACTTTACATTTTGGTCCCATTTACCATACTATTATGGCCTGTCTTGGGAACTAGAGGCATATCAGTAAAGAGCACAGGTCAGATTGAACTGACATACATTTGAGTTTGAGACTTTTTACTCTTCATAGCCTTAATGCAACAGTGGGTCCTACTGTGCTATCACTGTGTGAGTCTGTAGGGGGTAGTTCAACATTGCTGCCATTTGTAGGTCTTTACCAGACATTTCTCTGTGTTTTTTCTACAGCTGACTTGCTGTGTGGGTGTGAGGGGTGGGTATGGGACCCCCACACTGACATTCATGCCTGTGACCTATGACCCCCCCAGTTAGTTGTCCCCACACATATACTGCAGTGAGATTTGCCACCTTGGGTACTACTGCATAGTATGTGGAGGCCAGTTTTGGCCAGACATTGCTACAGACCCCCCACCATGCCCCAGGATTCCCACTCCTCTTTTCTTGATACACTGGAAAATAGGTAAAACACAACACTCTAATAATGGGTGATTTCAACTACCCTACCTTTAACTGGGAAAACTACTCATGTACCAACTCTTTTGCTCAATGTTTTCTGGAAATCATCAATTCCAACGCTTTGGATCAACTTATCCACACCCCCACCAGAGGCAGCAATATCCTAGACCTGGTCATCAACAACATGGGTGACCAGTGTTCCACACCAGAGGTCAGCTCCTTGTTGGTCTGATCCGACCACAAGCTAATCACCCTAGACATCCACATCCCACTCCCACCCTCCATTAGGAAAACAACCATAAAAAATTTCTACAAAGCCAACTTCACGCTTCTTAAGACAGAAGTGACAAACTTCATGACACCCATGCAGATGGACAATAGAGGTACGACTGCTGAATCCTACACAAATGCACTTTATAAGCACTGACACGAGTGCATGGATCGTGCTATCCCTAACAGAACCAAGATGCTAAAAGGAAGCCAATCTGGTGGTCTTCTGCCATAAACTAACTCTACAACAGAAGAAAGAAACTGTTGCAAAAAAGAGTAAAATCCCACGATTGGAGGAACTCCCTGGTCAGCCTCAGTAAAAAGCTGAGATCCCTCATAAAATCCTCCAACGCTAGTTATGAAAACAAAATTGCCACTGATTCTAAAGACAACCACAAAGCATTCTATAGCTATGTCAAAAATCTCAATGGCAACACTTAGATCTGCTCAGAGTTACAGCACAATGACACTAAATATACAGAACCAATTGATTTTGCCAACATCATGGCAGAGAGGTTCAGTGCTAACTTTATCCCCTTCTCACTCCCTAAAGGGTCCATCTTTATATCGGAAGAATGCAAAGTTCCTGTAATCACAGCTGCACAGGTAAAAACTTCACTCTCCAAAGCCAAGAACACAGCATCCATGGGACCTGACAACATCCCAGGCTGCCTTCTACAAGAACTACAGAATGAACTGGCACCCCACCTAAGTACCATGTTCAATCATAGCTTCACCTCTGGCTTTGCACCCATTGAATGGCACACCATGACAGTTATCCCACTCCACAAAGGAGGGGCCACAACAGACCCTGGGAACTACTGCCCCATTAGAATGATGAGCCTCGTCTGCAAGGCCATGGAACGTATCGTTATGGCACTCATAAACAAAGACATTGGAGATCTCCAAACCCTGGACCCCACACAGTTTGGGTTTGTAAAAGGCAGATCATGCCTCCTAAACCTGATAGACTTCTTTGACGTAGTCACCAAAGCCATAGATGAGGGTAAGGTGGTTAAAACAGCCTATCTAGATCTCACCAAGGCATTCAACACCATCCCCCACTCTGGAATTGTAGATTAACTCAATAAACTAGGTATAAATCCCTATGTCACAAGATGGGTTACCAACTGGCTTACTGAAAGAACTCACACTTTGAAAGTAGCAGACTCCAAATCAGACTTCAGACCAGTGACAAGTGGAGTACCACAGGGTTCAGTCCTGGGTCCCCTCCTGTTTGGTATCTACTTCTCTGAAGTACAGGCTAACACAGAAGGTCTTTGGCTAATTAAATTCGCAGATGACTGCAAACTAGGAGCCATAATTGAAACTCCTAATGATGTGGACATCCTACAAAAGGGCCTCACTGAGACAGATGCCTGGTGTCAAAGACATGGTCTCAAGCTCAATGCCAAAAAGTGCACTGTCATCCCCTTTGGTAAAAATTCTGTACCCATGAACTACCACATAGGCGGTAGTCTACTTAACACTGAAAGTGTGATAAGAGACCTTGGGACACAGGTGGACAGTAGTCTCTCCTTTGATAATCACATCACCAAAGTGGTCAGGAAATCCTTCTACATGACACACCTCATCACAAAAGGTTTCTCATTCAGAAAAAAAGAGGTCATTGTTCCCCTCTACTCATCACTCATTAGACCCTTTATAGAGTACAACGCCCCTTTTGGTATGTACCTCACAAGACATCTACAACAACTGGAAAGGCCGCAAAAATACCTCACAAAGAGGATTACTGGCCTCAAACAGATGCCTTACGCAGACCGTCTCAAAAAACTCCAGCTTTACTCCATCGCCTATTGCCACCTCAGCGGCGATCTCTGCCTAACATACAAAGCTATGTCAAACCCAGAACCGTTGGACATGCTCCACTTAAAGAAACCCCAATTCCTCCGAGCTACACGCTCTAGGGACCTAAACCTTGTCACCACAATAAGCAGAACATGCTGGAGGGATAGATTCCTGTCCCAGAGACTTCCCATACTCTGGAACAGACTACCTATATATGTCAAACAGAGCTCCTCATTAGCACTCTTCAAGAAAAATCTTGATGATTGAATGGGTAATAGGAAATTCACCCCGGGGATCACTTCTGTGGTTCTGCTTGACAGGGGCACAGGAAAATAATTTTGTTGGGTGGCGAAAGCCAGGGTACATTTTTGGCTAGGATTGTATAGGCCCTAGGGCCAATAGCCTAGTACCTACCTATGAACCTATGAACCTATGGTGTCCCACATAGCTGTCAGTTGTGTGCTGCTATCCAAGTAGGCCATGTCATTCCCTTGCATGCATGCAGCATTACCATAGATATGCTAACAAAACATACTAATCCATTTATTTATTGTTAAGAAGACTGACTTACCTTGTGCATGCGGCAGTTGTGAGGATGGTGCTTGAGGGCCACCTATGTTGGATACACACAGTACACTGCCTATACATGGTAAGTTATAGGTAATGTGATGTTGTTGTTATCCATTTTACTGTGCATGCGAGTCAGAGAGAGGTATCAGTCCCTAGGGTCCCTACATTGTCAGTGTGTGTGCTATGCATTGCCTCTTTGCCAAGGCCTGAGCATGTTGCGCACACCTCCATCTGCCTACAGGAGCAGGCTCAGGGGCCTCCTCCTGTGAGTCCCTCTGTGCCTGTGGGGACAATGGCAATGGTGGTGGGCTTTTGGACCTTCCCCATGCTGTTCCTGCTGCAGCTGTTTCCACAGGATCATATTGCGTAGCATGGCACATACTATGAACATGTGTGCACAACCTGGATGGAGAGTATTCAAGGCTCCACCAGATATGTCAATGCAATGGAACCATAGGTTCATAGGTTCATAGGTTCATACTAGGCTATCTGCCCTAGGGCATTTATAAGCCTAGCCAGAATGTGTTTGGCTTTCGCCACCCATTTTAAATTTATTTTGCTATGCCCTTTTTCGAGGTTAGTATACTGTGCCTCTGTCTAACAGTGACACAGAAGTGATACCCGGGGTAAACCTATGATCTCCCATCCACTCATCAAGATTCCTCTTGAAGAGAGTCAGTGAGGGACTCTGCCTAACCTGGACTGGGATTTTATTCCAGAGTGAAGGGAGCCTCTGGGTTATGAATCTGTCCCTCCAGCATGTCCTATTTATTTCAGTGCTGAGGTTCAAGTCTCTTAAGCGCATAGCTCGATGGGATTTGGATTTTCTGAGGTGCAGCATGTCCATTAATTCCGGGTTGGACATGGCTTTATACGTCAGGCACAGATTGCCTCTGAACAGGCGGTATGCCACTGAGTAGAGTTGGAGTTTCTTTAACCGGGCAGCATATGGCATCTGTTTGAGCCCTTTGATCCTCTTGGTGAGGTACTTTTGGGGTCTTTCCAGTTGCTGCAGGTGTCTGGTAAGGTACATCCCAAAAGGGGCATTGTACTCAGTTATGGGCCTGATGAGGGATGAGTAAAGAGGCACGATGACCTCCCCTGATCTAGATGTGAATCCCTTCATGATTAGGTGGGCTATATAAAATGTTTTTCTAACCACTTTGGCCACGTGGTTGTCAAATGAGAGATTGCTATCAACTTGGGTCCCCAGTTCCCTAATTACTTCTTCTGTACTTAATGGATTACCACCTATGTGGTAATTTGTGGGCCCTTTGTTTTTGCCCAAGGGAATGACTATACACTTTTTGGCATTTAGCTTGAGGCCATGGCTCTGGCACCAGTTGTTTGTTTCTATGAGGCCCTTTTGGAGGATGCTTGTGTCAGATGGAGAGTCAATTATGGCACCCAGTTTGCAGTCATCTGCAAACTTGGTCAGCCACAGTCCTTCCATGTTGGCCTGTACCTCCGAGAAATATATACCGAACAAGAGAGGTCCCAGGAATGAGCCTTGTGGGACACCACTTGTAACTGGTTTGGAGTCTGACATGGCTCCAGCAATTCTAACCATGTGGGTTCTGTCCTTGAGACAATTTGCAATCCATCTAGTGACATAGGGGTTTATATTTAAGCTGGTGAGCTTATCTATAATGCCCGAGTGGGGTATTGTATCGAAGGCTTTTGTGAGGTCCAGGTAGGCTGTGTGGACCACCTTCCCCTCGTCAATGGCCTTGGTGACTGTTTCAAAGAAATCAACCAGGTTTAAGAGGCAGGATCTGACCTTAAAAAAGCCGAACTGGGTAGGATCCAGTATTTGTAGGTCCCCAATATCTTTATTTATGAGGTCCATGATGATCCTTTCCATAGCTTTGCAGACCAAGCTAGTCAGGCTTATGGGGCGAAAGTTTCCAGGATCTGTTGAGGCACCACCTTTATGGAGAGGGACCACTGTTGCTGTACGCCACTCTTTGGGCACATATCCTGTAGTAAGGCGGAGATTGAACAGTAGTTTTATGTTTGGGTTTAGCTCTTCTTGGAGTTCATGTAGGATGCAACCCGGGACACTGTCTGGTCCCATTGATGCTGTGTTTTTTGCTTTGGAGAGGGCGGCTCTTACCTGAGCATCTGAGATGTCAGGGGGGCAGCACTCTGCTGGGATAGATATTTGCCCTTTTGGTGGGGAGGAGGGGGGAGTTTGCGCTGAACCTGTCAGCTAGGATGTTGGCAATGTCTGTGGGTTCGGTGTATATGTTGTCATTTTGGACTAAGTCTGAGCATATCTGGGAATTACCACCCAGGTTCCTAACATAACTAAAGAAAGCCTTGTGATTATTCTTAATGTCCTGTGCAATTTTTCTCTCGAAGCTGGCCTTAGGCAATTTTATGTGAGCCCGTAATTTTTTGCTAATACTGATCAGTGATGCCTTCCCTTTTTGGGATTTTGCTCTATCATTTAGTAGCTTCCTCCTTCTATTGTATAGTTTGTTTATGGCTGTGTTCCACCAGACAGGACGTCTGCCTTTGGAGGATTGGGTCTTGGTTTTATTTGGGATCGCATGATCCATGCATTCCTGAAGGTGTTCATAGAATGCGTTTATAAAGGATTCTGCGGTCTGGGCCATATTTTCCACAGGCCCGGGGGCTATGAAGGATTCCACCTCAGTTTTGAGGAGTGTGAAATTTGCTTTAGAGAAGTTTTTCACTGTGGTTTTCTGGGCAGGGGGTGGGATCGTGATGTGAATATCCAGTGAGATTAGTTTATGGTCTGATCTTACCAGTGAGGGATACACTTCTGGTCTGGAGCATAGAGTCCCCATGTTGGTGATGATCAGGTCCAGTATATTTTCCCCTCTTGTGGGAGTGGTAAAAAGTTGTTCCATAGCATTTGAGTTTATAAATTCTAGGAACTTTTGGGCTAGGGTGTTGGAGCTAGAGTAATGCTCCCAGTCTATGTTTGGTTAGTTGAAGTCGCCCAATATAATGGTGTTTGGAGAGACCTTCATATTTTCCAGTGTTCTCATGAAGGCCGAGTGGGGTTCCTGGGTTTGGGAGGGTGGTCTGTAGCAGGCTATAAACTGGAAGGCAGTTTTACCCACTATTAGTTGCACATGGATAGTCTCTGATGCTTCGTGCTTTGCCACCAACCTGGAGATGTGGGTATCTTTGATGAATATCGATACTCCCCCTCCTTTTGTGGTTCGGTCCAAGTTTTGGGGCCGAAAAGCATGGTATGAGGTATAACCTGGTAGTGCTGGGGTGCTCTTGGGAGCCCTGCACCAGGTTTCTGTTACTGCACAGATATCGATGTTCTCCATGCTAAGGAGAGTTTTGAGTGCGTGCATCTTGAGGTTTTGACTTCTGGCGTTGAGTAGCATTACTCTTAGTTTCTTATCCCTTGTGATACCTATAGAGGTGGGTTTGTCTTTTGAGCCTTGCCTAAAAAAGGCACTATGGGGGTAGCAAGAGCCTTTGCCAATATCCGAAAGCCCAGGGGTGACAGGGGCAAGCCGTCCCTAGCGAAGCATCGTGGCTTGTCGAGCATATCATCCCAAGGTGATAGGCATTGGATCCCTTTTGAATGACACCAGTACTTAAGACAATTGTTGAAATTGATCATCTTGTCTTCATATTGTGGCATCATTCTTGGTGTGGGTAAGATGCTACTCAAGGTCAGGGTCATACCGGCCTGGGCTACATGCTCAGAGAGCTCCTTTATGTCTCTTTTCATGTAGTCCAGGGAGGTACGTCTCAGGTCATTCACACCAGCATGGACAATGACTGAGTCATATTTGTACTTGCCTTGGAGTGACCTGAGTGCTTGTGTTATGTTGCGGATCCTAGCACCCGACAGGCTGCTCACCGTGACCCTCTCCTTGTTCAGCCTGGTGAGTGGGACGTCAGTGTGCCTGACGATAGAGTCACCTATTACAAGTGTATCAGGTGTGTTGTTTAGTCTTAAGGGCTGTGACTGTTCGGCACAATGGCTTTGTGAGATATGTGTTGCATGTGTTTTGTTTTGGGGTAGCGGCTGCTTGGGTGTCTGCTTTGGAGGTCTCTGCTGCTTCAGCAGGTCTTTATTTAGAGCCTCTGAGTATGTTTTTGTGTGATTATGTGTTTGGTTTGCTGTTGCGGTAGGTCTATGTGAGACTGGAATTGTAGTGAGTGTGGTTTCCTTCTCCTCCTGACTGGTTATGCCAGTACTGAGTTGAGAGAGCTTAGCCTCCAGTTTGGCTATATGGTTGCATCTCTCACATGTGTTGGAATTTGTTGGGAGGAGGAGAGGGTTGTCTGTGTACATGAGGCAGTTGTAACATTGCCTCAAGATTCCCAGATTCACCAGCTGGACCGGAGAGGAGGTTGACAACTGACCTTTGGACATGCTAGAATAATATTGGCAATTCCTTAATAATTGAAAACCAGGGCCAGTGGGGAGTGAGGGTGTAGTGCTTTTAATTTTTAGTGCTGACTTATAAAATTGCTTTAGTGAGCAAGTGCCAGGTAACTTAAGTGCAATGTGTTACAGGTAACTTAAATGCAAAAACGACAAACAGTAACTTTCTTTCAAGTGAAACAAGGAAATAAGTACAGTAAGCAATGCAGATATCACTAGTGATCCACAGAAGCGCTGAGAAGCCGCGTATTAGGTGGAATTAGTGTTCCAGGGAAATAACAAGCAAACAAACAACAAGCATATAAACAAAGCTAGATTCAGCAGGCCTGGATCTAGTCTATGCTACAGCAAACAAGGTGTACCAATTTCAGTAAGATACAGTTCAAATATTCAGGCACTATAAACCTTTAACCAGAAATTCCCAGCTCAGAAGGGCAGAGTCCAGGCTCTTCTCCCACAAGAGTGCAGACCACAAACCTTCTTAATGTAAAATAACTGGCCTGAAGCCCAAGTGCTTAAACTAGAACTAATACACTTTAAGAATAAAAGACACTGGGCTCTCAATCAGCAGTTCCCAACTTAGAAGGATGAAAGCTACCTGTCCTGCCACCACAGTGCATGCCACAAACCTTCCTAATGTAAAACAACTGGTCTGAAGCCCAAGAGCTTAATCCAAAAGACTTAGAATGATAGCTACACTTTAATCAATTTACTACCAAGCAGTAATAAATACAATTGAATACTTTAGAGAATGCCTGGATTAGTGCTCAAGTTACACAAACAAAGCTAGATCCAGCAGGTCCGAATCCAGTCTATGCCACAGCAAACAAGGCGCACCAACTTCAGTAAGAAGCAGTTCAGATATGCATGCACTATAAGCCTTTAACTAGAAATTCCCAGCTCAGAAGGGCAGATTCCAGCCTCTCCTCCCACAAGAGTGCAGACCACAAACCCTCTTAATGTAAAATAACTGGCCTGAAAGCCCAAGTGCATAAACCAGAATTAATACACTTTTAGAATAACAGACACTGAGCCCTCAATCAGCAGTTCCCAACCTAGAAGGATGTAAGCTACCTGTTCTGCCACTACAGAGCAGCCATGACTTGAGCATCCCAAACACATGCTCTATAATGATCCTGGTTTGTGCGTGTGCCTCATTATGGTTTTCTTGTGTGGGTGTATGTGCATTTCTGATGGGTGTCATTATCCACAGCTCCAGTGCATAGCCAGCACCCCCCACCAGATGGCCATATGGGATTCCTGCACTGGTAAGTGCTTGGTACAGCTGTGACGAATGCCAGATGTGGGACTTGTGATAGCTTCCAGGGCTGCCAGCACACACATTCATGATAATGCCCTGGGCATTGCACACTACCTGGCAGTTGATGTATGGGAATCCCTTGCGTTTTTGTAGACCCTACTCTGTTCACTGGGTGGTGCTTTGATGTGGATGTGCGTACAGTCTATGGCACCCAGTACGTCCGGGTGTTCTGTTACATGGTGGAAGAGACACATGTCGCTGGTCCTCTCCTAATGGATGTTGGGGAAATAAATGAGATCACTGGCATGTGGTAGCATGGTATCCAGGAACTCATGGAGTACCCTGGATGCAGATGCCTGTGAGACCCCCATGATGTCCCCAGTAGGTATTTGGAAAGTACTTTTAGATAGAATTCTTAAGGCTACATATACCTTGGTATCCACTGGGATGGGTTCCCCTCTGTTGGTTCTAGGTCCGAGTTGAGGCCGGCACAGCTTAGTGATTTGCTGAAGTATGTCTCTGTCCACCCTGTAGTGCTCTACTATCTCCAGATCATGTAGCCCCTGGTAAGTTATGCTGGGTCTGAGCACTCTTCTCCTCCTCCTTGGTTTGTGGCAGTTTTCAGCATTATCCCCCTCTCTGTGTCAGCCTCTAGCATATACTGATGGATCAAACCAATGGCAGCCCTCAACATTTTTCCATTTAAAATTCTCCCGCATGTGTACACCAATGGTACAAAGTTTGTGGGGAAAAAACAGACTGTAAGGTATTAAAATACTTTATACTGTTGTGCGGCAAATGTTGCCTGTATGATTGGCTGACTATGATGCATTCCACCTGCCAGCTTGTTATTCTTACTTGATTGCTTTAATTCTACTATTTTCCTTTTTTTCTTTTTCCCCTTCCCATTTCCTCCCCTTTTAATCCTCGAGGCGTGCCTCGCAAACCCAGTGCCCAAATGTAAACAGTCCTGCTATTTCCATTTTTTTTTTCTTCTTTTTTTAGACCGGGTGCGGGCCACGCAAACTCATTTAGCTTATGTAAACCATAAGAAATGGCCCTCCTCTGGGCGAGAACACTCTCCTCAGTTCATGGAATAAATCAATACAGCCTCAGACACACCCCCTTGCTTAGCTGTGCTTAACTAAGCTTATCTCTGCCTTAGGGCTCCAATGTGCTTATAACATGTCTTACACACCCCCTTTTCATGTCTTCTGCTCCTCCTAGTTACACCATTGTGCTAGAGAACCTACATTGTTAGGTGCAGTTTGGGACTTAGAAGATTTTTGTGATTCAGTAAATTTCCCCTTATTTGCATACCCCACTGCCTTAGTCCATAGTTACTGCACTTACACAGAGCCTTTTCACTTGATAACCACTGTTCCCTGGTATTGTTTTCATTCTGCATGCCACAGACTGCAAAGACAAAATGCAGATTTCCCTTAAAATTGAGATTTTACAATTTTTTTAAATTTTCGGCACAGTCCCATTTGTGTGCTGCTGCCCTATGCTTAAATGGCCGAGATCGGCCAAAAAAATAAATTGGATTTTTATAAAAGCAAAACAGTTTTCCATGCCAGTGGCCATATATTTGGCAATTGGCATGCCTAAACAGTGTAATACATGCTTTTTTGAGAGCTGTCATACCTCTGTTTTGTTATTTGCAGAAATGCATTCTGTTAGTAACTGAATACATTTCTGCAAATAACAGTGTTTTTGCACGGATACATGGCTGCTTGGTGAATTCCTAACTCACCTCATTTGCATGGTTTTCACCAGTAAATGAGGTAATTTGCATTTTGCAGTCATATCCATGCAGGAACAGTGTAGGCATACTCGTGCACGTCTGATCAGCTGTTTGCTGGATTGCTCGGCAGCAATATTCTGTGCAGGAATGGCTACACTGTTCCTGCACGGAAATATCAGCTTAATGAATCCCAGGGATAATGCACAAATAGGAATAGAAAGAGATCAGTATAAGTAACTATGTATATAGTTAAAGAATATAAAGGTGTCTACAAGTATGGGAAGTTGTCATAGTGTTTAAGATGTTCACTTTATAGGCACAAGGTGCAGGGATTGACTCTCACATAAGGTAATTAGCTAGGCTTGAAATGGCCCACAACAGCAGCTATGATCCTATGAAAAACTTTGCACATAATAAATACACTAGAAAAAATATAAAATCACCTGAACTATAAATTAATAAATATGAAAACAACAACTGACTTCCTCCATATAGTAGACCAGACAGATAGAAGGAAGTTTCTCTGTTCACCTGTGAGAGAGAGGAGCTTTGAGCAGCCTATCTGTCCCTGGAGGAGTGGTTTCAACCCAGAAGTTAGCAGTTTATTGGCCATTTTGGGCTAATTTTGATTGTATCTAAACTATTTTCTGAAAAAAAAACAAAAAAAAAACAAAAAAAATACTTGTTTCCCACCTTTCTGAACTAGTATAGTCCAGGTTTCAGGTTATTGCTGAATCCAGGCCTGTGTTACAAGTTTCTGTGTTGCCCATACCTTACTTGGATAGAAGGAAGCTTCTCTGTTCACCTGTGAGAGAGGGGAGCTTTGAGCAGCCTATCTATCCCTGGCGAAGTACTTTCAGCCCAGAAGTTAGTAGTTTATTGGCCATTTTGGGCTATTTCTATCTCTTTCACTTCCCTGCTATAAAAAATGCATTTGTGCAGTTTTTGCGCTTGTATTACACTCAGCAAGTGCATTCTAGGTGTTCTGCAGAGTCTACAGCAGCAGAGAGACAAAAGAGAGACTTTGGAGTGATTAAGTATTATTTTCCTGCTTTTCTTGCTGTCTTAACTAATTCTGCCTAAAACGCCAGTTTTTTTTTAGCAAATCTGTGATTTAAAGTTTGTTATTGCTACATATTGTACTTATTTGCTGCCTGCACTTGAATTGTCATTTTTGTGTTTAAATAATCTGTTTAACTGTTGTAGGCTACACACTAAAGTGCAATAGCCTTTTCTGTGCATTTAAAGTGTTGTTTTGATTGTATCTGCTCTATTTTCTGAAAAAAAATATATACTTGTTTCCCGCCTTTCTGAACTAGTATAGTCCAGTTTTCAGGTTATTGCTGAATCCAGGGCTGTGTTACAAGTTTCTGAGTTGCCCATACCTTACTTGGATAGAAGGAACTTTCTCTGTCCACCTGTGAGAGAGGGGAGCTTTGAGCAGCCTATCTGTCCCTGGAGGAGTGGTTTCAGCCCAGACGTTAGTAGTTTATCAGTGATTTTGTGCTAATTTCTATCTCTTTCACTTCCCTGCTATAAAAACTACATTTGCGCGGTTTTGCGCACCGGGCAGTGCTGGTTAGCTGGAGTTAAACTATTCTCGGCTCCATGAAGTTTACTCTTTAATTTTTCCCTTGGAACTAGACAAACCTTCAACTTTAGCATTCAAACTATTCATTTCACAGTCAAGAACTTGCTTAAAACTCATAGCAAGCACAAATTAACCCTAGCACTATACCCCCCTATACTGTTCAGAAGGATAAGGCTGTCTATTCATCCCCAGCAGACAATCAGAAAAACAGCTTACTCTACCTATTCCGGCATGTCCAAGGGGCAGTTTCCAGTGTACTCTCCAGTCCAACTGGTGAATCTGGGCATTTTGAGGCAATGTTACAACTGCCTCATGTACACAGACAACCCTCTCATCCTACCACCAAACACTAATATATGTGAGAGATGCAATTATACAGCCAAACTGGAGGCAAAGCTCTCTCAACCCAAGACTGGAACTGACAGTCAAGAGGAGAAGGGTAATACTTGCAACACACCACTAGTCTCACATAGACCTAATAAACCAACACCAGTAAATAACACACATGAATACATGAAAACATATTCGGAGGCTCTAAATAAAAAATCTGCAAAAGCAGCAGAGACCTCCAAAGCAGACATCCAAGCAACCTCCACACCCCATCACCAGCCATGAAACACATACTTCACATAATCAGTGTGCCATGCAATCACATCCCTTAAGGCAAAATAACATACCCAATACACTAGTAATAGACGACTCTATAGTCAGGCACACTGATGTCCCACTAACTAGGTTGGACAAGGAGAAGGTTACAGTTAGCTGCCTGTCGGGCGCCAGGATCCACCACATAACACAAGCACTCAGGTCACTCCAGAACAAGTACAAATATGACTCTGTCATTGTCCATGTTGGTGTGAATGACCTCAGATGTGCCTCCCTGGACTACATGAAAAGAGACATGGAAGAGCTCTCTGATCATGTAGCCCAGGCCAGTATGACCCTGACCCTGAGTAGAATCCTGCCTCACCAAGAATGATGCCACACTATAAAGAAAAAAAAATGATCAATTTCAACAACTGGCTAAGTTTCTGGTGTCATTCAAAGGGGATCCAGTATCTGTCCGCCTGGGATAACATGCTCGACAAGCCAAGTTGCTTCCCAAGAGATGGCTTGCACCTGTCACCCTTAGGCTTTTGAATACTGGCCAAGGCACTTGCTGCCCCCATAGTGCCTTTTTTAGGCAAGGCTCAAAAGACAAACCCACCACCATAAATAGCACAAGTAACCAAAAACTGAGGGTAGTGCTACTCAACGCCAGAAGTCTAAACCTCAAAATGCATACACTCAAGGCACTCCTCAGTATGGAGAACATCGACATCTGTACAGTAACAGAAGCCTGGTTTAAGGCTCCTGAGAGTACCCCAGCACTACTAGGCTATAACTCATACCATACCTTTCGGCCACAGAACCAGGACTGAAACAAAAAAGGCAGGGGTGTATCCATATTCTTCAAGGATACCCACACCTCCAGCTTAGTGGCACAGCACAATGCATCAGAGATCATCCATATGCAACTAACAATGGGCAAAACTGCAATCCAAATTGTAGCTTGCTACAGATCACCTGCCATCACTCAGGACCCCCATTCTGCAATTCTGGAGACACTGGGAAATATGAAGGTCCTACCAAACACCCTAATACTGAGTGATTTCAATTACCCAAACATAAACTGGGAGAACTACTCAAGTACCCTTGCCCAACGCTTCCTAGAATTTATAAACTCGAATGCCCTGGATCAACTGGTCAACACCCCCACCAGAGGGAACAACATATTGGACCTGGTCATCACCAACATGAGCGACCGGTGTTCCACACCAGAGGTCAACCCCTCGCTGGTTAGATCAGACCATAGACTAATCACTCTGGATATCCACATTCCGCCACCACCCCCAATTAAGGAAACCACCATGAAAAAATTTTCAAAAGCAAACTTCACATTACTTAAGACCGAGGTGGAAAGGTTCACAGCCCCCATGCTAAAGGACAACACTGTACAAGCTGCTGAAACCTTTACAAAGGCACTCTATGAGCATCTGGAGGAATGCATGGATCGTGCTATCCCAAGTAAAACCAAGACTTACTCCTCCAAGAAAAGGAAACCAGTCTGGTGGACCCCTGCCATAAACAAGCTATACAACAGAAGGAGGAAACTAGTACAGAAAAGAGTAAAATCCCAAGAAGGAAAGACATCCCTGATCAGTATCAGCAAGAAACTATGATCCCTCATTAAATCATCCAAGGCTAGTTTCGAAAGAAAAATTGCCAATGACTCCAATGATAACCACAAAGCATTTTTTAGCTATTTCAAGAACCTAAGTGGAAACTCTCAGATCTGCTTTGAGTTAGTGCAGAATGGCACAAAATACACTGAACTGACTGATATTGCCAAAATTTTGGCAGACAGGTTTAGTGCAAACTTCACCCTCCTCTCACCCCCTGAAGGGCCCATAACCATACCAGAAGAATGTAGGGCCCCATCAATCACCAACACACAGGTTAAAACGGCCCTATCCAAAGCCAAAAACACAGCTTCAATGGGACCAGACGGTGTCCCAGGCTGTGTCTTACAAGAGCTCCAAAATGAACTAACCCCTTGCCTAAACACACTGTTCAAACTCAGCCTCTCTACAGGCTACATACCCACAGAGTGGCGCACAGTAACAATGATCCCACTCCACAAAGGTGGAGCCACAACGGCACCTGGAACTATTGCCCTATAAGCCTGACTAGTCTGGTTTGCAAAGTTATGGAGCACATCATCATGGAACTCATTAACAGAGACATTGGAAACCTCCAGACCTTGGACCCTACCCAGTATGGCTTTGTTAAGGGCAGATCATGCCTTCTAAACCTGGTGGACTTCTTTGAGACAGTTACCAAGGCATTAGGTGATGAAAGGAGATCCACACAGCCTACCTAGACCTCGCAAAGGCTTTTGACACCATTCCCCATTCTAGTATTGTAGACAAGCTCACCAGCTTGAACATAAACCCCTACGTCATGAGATTGGTTGCCAACTGGCTCATGGATAGAACCCACATGGTGAGAGTTGCAGGTTCTACATCTGACTCTAAACCAGTTACAAGTAGTGTCCCCCAGGGCTCAGTCCTAGGATTCCCTCCTGTTTGGTATATACTTCTCAGAGGTACAGGCAAGCATAGGAGGACTATGGCTGACCAGGTTCACAGAACTGCAAACTAGGGGCCATAATTGATTCTCTGGGTGATACAGACACCCTTCAGAAGGGTCTCACTGAGACAGATACCTGGTGTCAAAACCATGGCCTCAAGCTAAATGCCAAAAAGTCCATAGTCATCCTCTTTGGAAAAAATAAAGTACCCACGAACTACCACATAGGTAGTTCTCCCCTAAATACAGAAAATGTAATAAGGGATCTGGGGACTCAAGTAGATAGTAATCTCTCCTTTGATAATCATATTGCCAAGGTGGTTAGAAAATCCTTCTATGTGGCCCACCTAATCACAAAAGGGTTCACATCTAGAACAAAACAGGTTATTGTGCCTCTCTACTCATCACTCATTAGACCCATCATAGAATACAACACCCCATTTGGGATGCACCTTACAAGACACCTGAAACAGCTGGAAAGACCACAGAAGTACCTCACAAAGAGGATTACTGGCCTCAAACAGATGCCCTATGCAGCCTGACTCAAGAAACTCCAGCTGTACTTGGTTGCATACCACTTACTCAGAGGTGCTCTCTGCCTGACATACAAGGCCATGTCCAACCCAGAATTGATGGACATGCTCCACCTAAAAAAAAACAAATTCCAGAGAGCCACATGCTCTAGAGATATAAACCTCACTACAACGATACATAGGACATGCTGGAGGGATAGATTCCTGTCCCAGAGACTCCCCATGTTTTGGAACAGGATTCCAATATACATTAGGCAGAGCCCCTGACTAACACTATTCAAGAGAAACCTTGATGGGTGGATGGAAAACAGAAAATTTACCCTAGGGATCACTGCAGTGGCTCTGCTGGGCAGTGGCCCAGGGAACTAATGGCTCTGCTTGACAGAGGCACAGGGAACTAATCTAACGGGGTGGTGAAAGCCAACACATTCTATCTAGGCTTATAAATGCCCTTGGGCAGATAGCTTAGTACTTACCTATGAACCTATAATATGAGGTACAGCGAAAGATGATTGTAGAAATATTCAGTTTAATAAAAAATCTGAACACCCATTTAACTTTTCATATTCATAATAACTCACTGACAGGCTTTTTAAGATTACTAAAAATATGAGACACATTCGTATGTATCAGAAGCATGAGCTAAGCATTGTTCGTCTAATGGAGAGTTTGAAAGATAGTTTGTTCATCTTTTTTCAACAAACACAGAATGCATTATTCCTTGGTAGAATGTTTTAGGGTTATATCAGTAGGTAATTTTTTATTTGTTTCAAAAGTTTTATCCATAGCTGAAAATTTCATATTGTTTTATATATATATATATATATATATATATATATATATATATAGTATAATATAAGTTCTGTACATAAATGCGATTTTATTATACCTGTGTTTTTTATGTCTTATATAAATGTCTGATTTTAAATGCATAACAATTAATATTAATGGATTGAATAATCCAGTAAAAGAGTTAGTCTGCTCAAATATTTGAGATTACATAAAATTCAAATAGTATTCCTACAGGAAATGCATTTACTTAATAAAGATGTAAATACACTTTCATTAAAAATTATTTGGTTTATCAGGTTCTGGCATTCAAGCTAAAATTATAGAAAAACTCACCAGTATTGCCTAAAGCAAAAGATACTGATATTGTTAAATATGGTATGTTAAGCACTGTTATAACTGAGTGGGAAAAAAAAAAAAAATATATATATATATATATATATATATATATATATATATATATATATATATATATATATATATATATATATATATATTGAACTCATATTGGATTCCACAGGTTCGAACTAAAGATGCAACATATTACTTAGACACTATAGCCTATTACATGAAAGCTGAAGTCATAATGTCTAGTGATTTTAATTGTATTTTATTAGACAAAGATTCCACTGCAGATAGAAAACTGAGAATCACATCTTCAGCCAAACACTTAACATTCTTGTAAATTTAATTGATTTAAATGATATATATGAATTAAGGAAAATAAACTTTCTTCAATTTGCCCATTAGTCATATAGATATGGAACAGAAACAAATATTAACAAATTTTTGACTCAATCTGTTATCACATATCACAGAAGTTTCAATGGTTTTATGTTCATTATCAGATCATAATTCTATAATCTTTAACATTATTTTAAAAACTGACAATTTAATACATCACAGGAGATTACTGACATACATTATTAAAATAAAAGGATTCAAGGATTGGTATGTTAAAGAGATCATAAATGTCTTAGAAATAAACATGAATGATCATAGGAGATTACTAGGCTAATGGCCCTGGGGTCCTTACAAGCCTAGCCAAGAGTTTATCCCCAAAAAAGAAACATCAGTCAGCACCTGTCGTCCCTGTCAATGAAAGACAAAGGTGGAACCCTAGGATAAATTTATAGTTTCCCATCCACTCATCAAGGTTATGCTTAAAGAAGGTCAGAGGTACTCTGACATATATGGGAAGTCTATTCCAGAGATGGCGCAGCCTCTGGGATACAAACCTATCTCTCCAGAAGGTTTTGTTGATGTTGCATATTAGATTTAGGCCTATCGAGTGGGTAATGTGCGAGGAGTTAGACATACGTATATGGACCATCTCTAGTAGGGCAGGGTCCGATATTGCCTTGTAGGCAAGACACAGATCACCTCTGAGCAATCTGTGTGATACCAAGTAGAGTGATAGTGATTTAAGCCTGTCTGCATAGGATAAGTGTTGGAGGCCATGGATTTTCTTTGTGAGGTATTTTGATGGCCTTTCCAGTTGGTGTAGATGTTTGGAGAGGTACATACCAAACGGGACATTATACTCAATTATAGGTCTAATTACGGAGGAGCACAGAGAGGTAATAACCTCCTTTTTTCTGGATGCGATCTCTTTACTAATGAGATGAACCAAGTAAAAAGCTTTTCTGACCACTGGCGCCACATGATGGTTGAATTTGAGATTAATGTCAACCTGAGTACCCAGGTCTCTCACTGCAGGCTTTGTGCATAGGGGGTTGCTGTTGATGTGGTAATCAGTAGGGGCAGTGTTTTTGCCAAATGGTACAATAGTGCATTTATTTGCATTTAACTTAAGGCCATGACTTTGGCACCAGTTATTTGTAGCTGTAAGACCCTCTTGCAGTATGTTAACATCGATTGGGGAGTCAATGACAGCACCCAACTTACAGTCATCTGCAAAGTTGGTCAGTTACATGTTCTTTGTCTTTGCCTGGACCTCTGAGAAGTATATGCCAACCAGTAGGGGTCCCAGGACATATCCCTGGGGAACACCACTAGTGACAGGTCTGCTGTCAGTGGTGGTGGCACCTATTTTGTCCCTGTGGGTCATATCTGTGAGACAGTTGGCCACCCATCTGACTAGATAGAGATTAACACCAAGTTGTGTTAGCTTTTTAATGATGCCCGAGTGGGAGATTGTATCAAAGGCCTTGGCCAGGTCAAGGTAAGCTGCATGCACTGACTTTTTCTCATCCAGGGCTTTGGTGACAGTCTCAAAAAAGTCAACTAGGTTCAATAGGCAAGATCTGCCCCTCATAAATCCGAATTGGGTGGGGTCAAGTGTTTGGAGATTGCCTATGTCCTTGCTTATGAGATCCATAATAATATGCTCCATGACTTTATAGCTCAGACTTGTCAAGCTGATGGAGCAATAGATTCTTATTTCAGTAGTGGCACCACCTTTGTGCAAGAGGATGACAATAGCACTTCTCCACTCTGCTGGAAAGAAGCCTATAATTAGGATGTGGTTGAATATGGTGCTCAATGGGGAAGTTAGTTCTTGCTGGGGATGGTGCATGATACAGCCTGGGATACTATCAGATCCCATGGAAGCTGTGTTCTTTGCCTTGGACAGGGCATTTAACACTTCATCTACAGAGATGTGAGGTGTGGGACAAGCATCAAGGATGTCAACTGGGACTTTGGGGGGTGGTAAGGGGTAAAGTTTGCACTGAACCTATCAGCTAGCAAGTTGGCTAAGTCAGCAGGATCAGTGTAAGTGGTACCATTAAGTACTAGTTTGGAACAAATTTGGGCTTTGCCATGGAGATTCCTAACAAAACTGAAGTAGGACTTGTGGTTTCCCTTTGCTATGGAGGCTAGTTTCATAGGTTTTTACTAGTGATCTAATTTGCTTGTTGAGCTTGTTGAGGTGGAGGAGGGAGTTTTTTCAATTTGGAATTTGCACCTTTTTACCCTAGGACAACAGTTTCTTCCTTTTGTTGTAAAGCCTGTTGATAGAAGATGTCCACCAGACAGGTTTCTGTTTCTTTGAGGAGCAGATTTTAGTTCTGTTGGGTATGGCTGAGTCAATGCAGTTGCACAGGTGCTTGTATACTGCATTAGCATACTGTTTAGCATAGTTGTCTGCATCAACTGAGGGGGACGGTGGTGTGAAGCTGCTGATGCCCTCCTTTAGGAGGTTGTAGTCAGCTTTTGAGAAATTTTTTAGCCTGGATATGACTGAGGAAGGGTTGGGCGGGATGGAAACTTGAAATGAGACAGACCGATGATCTAATCTCACCAGGGAAGAACATACTATGGGAGTGATGCAGTGGTCACCCATGTTGGTGAGAACCATGGCCAGTATTTTATCTCCCCTTGTGGGGGGGTGAGACCAGCTGATCTAGTGCATTAGAATTGATGAAGTCAAGGAATTGTTGGGTAAGTGCATTAGTGCAGAAATAGTTCACCCAGTCTATGATGAGGTTGCTGAAGTCACCAAGGATCAGGGTGTTAGGGGGTACACTGATGGAATCAAGTAGGTCCATGTAGGATGTGTGGGTGTCCTGAGACATGGAGGGGGGTTTATAGTTGGTTATAACTTGGATGGGTGTCTTGCAAACTGTCAGTTGCACCTGGAGTTATTACAGTGTGTCATGCTGGTAAACCTCTGGATGTGTGGCTGTTCTTAATAAAGATAGACACTCTACCACAGTCAGTCTTTCTGACCTCATTTTGTGGTTTTGAAAGTGTGGAATAAGATATAGCCTGGTAAGACAGGGGTGCTCTCTGCAGCTCTGAACCATGTTTCCGTGACTGCGCAGACAACAGCATCTTCCAGTGTGAGAAGAGCCTCCAGTGAGTACATTTTCAGATTAAGGCTCCTAGCATTGAGCAGCATGACCTTCAATTTGCTTTTTGACAGATCATTTATGTTGGAAGATATGTTTTTGGGACATGGCCTAAAAAGGCACAATGGGAGAGGCAAGAGCTTTGGCCAAGATCTGGAACCCCAGGGGTGACAGGAAGAGGCCATCTCTGGCAATGCATCGAGGCCCGTCAGCTATGTCATCCCAGGCAGACAGATACTGGATCCCCTTAAAAATACACAAGAAACTAAGCCAATTGTTGAAGTCTAACATTTTTGTTGGTATTGTGGTATCATTCTTAGTGAAGGTAGGATGCTGCTTAGGGATTGGGTCATACCTACCTGGTGCACATACTCTGAGAGCTCAGTTATGTCTCTCTTCATATAGTCCAGGGAGGTATGTCTCATGTCATTCACACCAACATGTACAATGACAGAGTCATACTTCCACCTGTTGTGGAGAGACTTAAGTGCATGTGTGATGTGGCAGATTCTAATGCTTGACAAACAGCTGATCATGACCTTCTCTTTGTTGAGCCTGGTGAGGGGGACATCAGTGTGTTTCACTATTGAATTGCCAATGGCTAGTATGTTTGGTATATTGTTATGCCTTATGGTCTGCGTTGGTTTATTGTTATGCCTAATAGGCTGTGTTTGTGAGACACTGATGTGTTAACTACTGTGTGTGATGTGATTGGTGTTGTGTGTGGAATGTTTGTGAGCATGCACAATAAACTTCTCAGAAGTACAGGCAAACATAGGAGGACTATGGCTGACAAAGTTTGCAGTTGACTGCAAACTGGGCGCCATAGTGGAAAGTACATCGGACACAGATATCCTTCAGAGGGGTCTCACGGAAACTGATAGCTGGTGCCAGAGCCATGGCCTGAAGTTAAATGCCAAAAAATGTATAGTCATACCCTTTGGGAAAAACAAGGTAACCCCAAGCTACCATATAGGTGGCAATCCACTAAGCACAGACGAGGTTATCAGGGACCTGGGGACCCAGGTTGACAGTGGCCTTTCTTTTGACACTCACATTGCTAAAGTGGTTAGAAAGACCTTCTACAGTGCCCACCTGATCATGAAGGGATTCACATCCAGATCAAGTGAGGTCGTTGTTCCCCTGTACTCCTCACTTATCAGACCAATGATCGAGTACAATGCCCCATTCGGGATGTATCTCACCCGACACCTGCAGCAATTGGAGAGACCCCAAAAGTTCCTCACCAAAAGGATAAAGGGACTCCAAAATCTGTCATATGCTGCCAGACTGAAGAAACTCCAGCTCTATTCAGTCGCATACCGTCTGCTCAGAGGTGACCTGTGCCTGACATACAAGGCCATGTCCAACCCGGAATTAATGGACATGCTCCACCTCAAAAAATCCAAATCTACCAGATCCACTAGAGCAAGTGACTTAAACCTTAGCACGGATATAAATAGGACATGCTGGAGGGAAAGATTTGTCACCCAGAGACTCCCTATGCTGTGGAATAAAATCCTGGTCCATGTGAGGCAGAGCACCTCGCTGGCTCTGTTCAAGAGGAATCTTGACCGGTGGATGGGAGATCATAGGTTTACCCCGGGAATCATCTCTGTGTCACTGCTGGACAGAGGCACAACAAACTAATGGGCACAGTATTTTTTAACATAAGGGGTGGCGTAAGCCACAAAACTTTGGGCTAGGCTTATAAATGCCTTAGGGCAGATAGCCTAGTATAAACCTATGAACCTATGCATGGGGGAGGGGTCTCTGTTGTTTAGGTAAGATTTTGTTGAGGACATGTGCATAGGTGGGTGTGTGGTTTTGTGATGTGGGTGGTGTGGTGCTTGTACTAACAATCTCCTCTTTGTCATGAATACTGACTGTGGTGTAATAGAGCATGGATTCCAGCTTACTGATGTAGATGCATCTCTCAAAAGTAAAAAAAAAATATGTGCTAGGAGAAGGGGACTGTCCGTGAACATGAGGCAGTTGCTACACTGTCTCAGTATGTCCATGTCAACCAGGTTGGCAGGAGGAACTGATGGGAATTGTCCAGACATAGTGCTCTGAATACTTGGTGGACTTAAGGAGAACATGGGTTGATAAGGGTTTGTCTCCAAAATCCCTATATGTAAAATAAATGGCCTAAACCACAAATGCTACAACCAAAACTAAGATGCTTAGAATAATAATCAGGCTACTAACAAGCAGTAATAAGTTCAGAATAAGAGCACTTGAACACTTAAGAACACACAGAACAGCAAATTATGGTATTAATGTAGAAGACAGTTAAGTAAGAGCAGCTGAATAGAGTATACATATTTATTTTTTTGTTTAGTGGAGAGGGAGGGAACAGAGCAGATTAAGAGACTATAGGGGTTGTCTTTCTCATGTGCTCTCTCTGTACATAGCAGAAGAGATAAACTATCTAAAATTTTCCTGTGGGATTCACTAAAGGCTTACTTAAATGGAAGATTTACAAGCTGGTATATTAGTAAAACAAGAGAATTGGACAAAGAATCGGATACTGTGCAGGTCAAAATATACACACTAAAGTTAAATCTAAAACCAAATGACATTACCAGTCAGTCTGAAGTTAAAAATTTAAATTTAAAATATGTTGAAATTCTAACTCATAACTTTTCAATAAACTTGGAAAAACTTAAACTTCAGGCATATTCAGTGAACCCTGTAAGCTTGCATAAACTTGCTCTTAGAGCAAAGAAAATGAGTGAAATAATCATATCAAAGAAATTGTAACACATATAAATAATAAAAAAGAAAGAAGAACAGATATCAAAGAAGGTATTCTTTTGACCTTTAAAATAATTTATAAAAAATAAATAATAATAGAAATAACCTAGATAATGAGCATATAGTTGAAAGTTTTCTAAGGAGAAACATAAATAATAAAATAAGTGAACCAATAAAAAATGATAGACCATTCACTTTAACAGAAATAAAAGATCAAATAAAAAAGTTAAAAAATAAAAAGGTGGCAGGCTTAGATGATCTTATACCAGATTTATATAAAATACTACCAGATGATGCAGTTAAAATATTAGATATCATTTGTTGAGAAATAAAAACAACTGCTGAAGTCTCTCTATAATGGAAATATTCCCTTGTATCACCTATTTTAATTTAAGATAAGGCTCTTACAAAGTGTTCATCATACACACCCATTTCATTTTTAAATGTGGACTGTTAGTTGTTCATGTCCATTTTAGCTAACAGAATTAATCTACTTATACCTAACCCAATTAACAAGGATCAAACTGTGTTTATTTTAAATAGACAAGTACAGGATAATATAATAAGAATACATATATTAATAGCCTATGCAAATAAAAACAAAAAAGAACTTTCTATCATTAGTCTTGATTTAGATAAGGCTTTTGGCTAGGTTAACTGTTTGTATTTATTTAAACCCTTAACGTGTATAATCTCCTCACCTGAGAAAATTACATTAATTTCTAAATTATACAATAACTATTGTGCTTATGTTACAATAGGTTCTTTTCTTTCTAATTTCTTTAAATTACAAAAACGCACAAATCAAGGCTGTCCATTATCACCTTTACTTTTGGCATTAGGTATAGAATCCTTTGCTAATAGTATTAGATCCAATAAGAACATTAATGGTATCAAAATAAAATAATATTTCAAACTAAAGATTAAACTCTTTGATGATGATATTTTACTAACAATAATGAATCCTATGAGTCATTTTGAAGAAACCTTGAACTTAAGATTTAATCATAATAAAAGAAGTACATTGTTAATCAATAAAACATTAAAAATTCATAGAAAAATATTCTAACTTCAATTGGAATAGCAATCAAATGCAATACCTTGGTATATCCATTATGTCTAATAGTGAAGAAATGATACAAACAAACTTTCAACAGGTTGTTGATAAATTTTTTGTTTAGTCATACATTTGAACAAATTCTTCTTTACCATACAAGAGCAATTAATGCTTATTAAGATGGTAATTCTCCCTAAAATATTGTTTGTCTTACACTTCCTCCACTAAAAACATCGGTGAAGAAGATAAATAATATTCTACTTAAATTTTTCCATTGATGGACACAGAAAAGGTTGGGATAATGGTGTAATAGGATTCAGTACCAATACATTCTGGATCTTTTACTTCTTCTGTAATTTGTACCTGGGATGTTAATGTTAACAAAATAAACCTCTTCTTCATCTAAAAATTATTCATGCTTCACTGGTTAATATGTCTTCTCAACATATTAACATATTTGCATTGTTTTTTTTTTTTTTTTTTTTTTTGGTAGTCCTTTGACTGCCCTGCAATATAGTTTCATACGTTAATTTGAAAATTAAGGAGCATCTTGTTTAGTCTTGGGTGTGCCTTCTAAGACATTCTAAGTATATACTCCATAGGCTCATTGTCTGCTTTCAACCGATTATCTTTAGTCATAGACATATTCATATAAGCTGTTGAATCTATTTACTGTGACTAAGAATTCCATTTATATATGACAATTTGTCCTTTATACATCTGTCATCAGTAAATGTGATGACAACTGGCCTATGTTCTTGGGCAATCGCAGTACCTATAGCATTCTGACTAGTATGTTTTGCAACATCACTGGGTTATTTAGAACATAGATTTTTAAAAATATTTTTATTAATTTTAACAAATTTAAAATATACTTATAAAGGAGGAAGGAAGATTAAAAAATATATAAAAAACAGACATTTTTCCAATCACCTTAAATGGAATTTCAAAATTGGTTTTCCTAATATTTAACTATTACATCTCCAACCTGTTCCAAAAAGAAAGTTATATAATACCATTTTCAGATCTTAACGTCTTTGCTTCATTTTCATTATTACATAGAATAGTGGTTAATTCTATGAAATCATTGGATAATTAAATTGAATCAGATTTCTATTTTCTAGTATTTACTTTTCTAGCAACTGCTAGGAGACCCCTGAACATACAATACTGATTACTACTTACAATAGAAGGTACTGGAACATTTGCCAAAATTGTTGCTCTTGTAAGGTCACATTTATCTGTCCATGTTGCCTTAAAGAAAATATTTATATCCGTCTAATACTTATCCACTTTTCCACAATCCACAAATGTGTGTATCAAATCAGCTTTGGTTATTTTACCACCTTTCCAGCATTTAAAAATTTCTGACTTACTAAATTTTGATATTTGGAATGGATTAGTAAAATGTATATGAATATATTTCCATGTGAAAATGTTTCAATATAAATTTTGAGGATGCTAAACTTATAGATTTTAATATCAATTTTTTTTTTTTTTTTTTGCATCAGAAAGATCTTCTCCCTCTATTGGTTCAATGAAATTCCAAATTCTATTGCCTAGGTTATTTTTACTAAGCATAATTTATAGGATTTGGAGCTACCACCCCTTTTAAATGTAATATTCTTAACAATTTTAGGAAAATTATGTTTTTCATTGTCACTCACACAACTGGCCTTTCCATTTTCAAGTATACTTTGTAACATTCACCTATATGTGTGATCCATAGTATATTTTCTCATAATTTGTTTTAATGTTAACAGTGGAACTTTGTCTAAACAATCATACTAAAGTGTTATAATTTTATTTTTAATAAGTAATATGTTGTTAAAGTTTTGACATTCTACGAATCCTGCTGTACATGTAATTGTGAATAATATAAACTTCCATTTTTTTAAGTAGTGGGAAACTTAACAAATAGTTTCTAAAAATGTTTAATTTATTCATCTTATAACTTTAAACCAATTTTACTTTTATATTCCTGTCTATATAATTTTTAATAACCATAAGAATTTGTTATTCATGATTTCATCTTTATATAATTATACCTATATATAATTTTAATTGTTTGTGTAAACCCTTCCATTAACTTGTATAATGTGAACTTAACCAAAGTATAATCATGTTTAGAATTGTGACTAAGGAGTACAATTCTAAATCTGGAAAACATTTTCCTCCATGTTCCCCATATCCCTGTATGAGTTTTATATGCAGGTTTTGGTTTTAATGGGTGCTAAAAAAAAAAAATAACATTTTCATTCTAATTTTTATTAGCTTCTATCCAGAAACATAACAGTTGATTGTAATATATAGAATATTTTAGGCAAAACAACCATTTTTGGTAGCATCAATCTTTCTTCAAATGTAAAGTAGTATGTATTCCCTTGCTGAGTTTAAGATTTAGCATACAATTGAATAATGGTACTGATTTATATTAGATACATGTAAACAGATTATAATTTTTATCTGACTATGTCATGTGAATCTATTGCTTTAAAAACATGTTTTATATGTACCTTTCTAAACTGTTTTAAAAGTCAGGCTGAGATAAGATAATTCTGCAGTTCTAGCCATTCTTCAATATGTACTGAATGTACTATATAGCTGAGGTGAAATTAGTAATGATATGATCAAGGGCTATTTTTCTAAGAACATGCGCAAGTACACTGCATATGAAAAGGAACATTATGTTTACTTGCAGACATGTGACAAGGAAAACAGAGCTGGCACATCATAATTTCATATGCTTGGTTACAAAAGAGAAAAAAGTACATGTTCCTCTAAATCCTCTTTTACAGAAATGTATAGATATGGCCAGACATCTCAGTTAGTTTCCTTTTGTAAATATTTTCAGTTTATATTATAAAGTAGGCCAGGCTTAGTTTGTATTGTAATGCAATGTTTCTTTGCTTGTAGATGAGATATTGCCATCTTATTTCCTGTAACAGCTATGTAGTTAAAAATATAGTACACTAAATATCTTATGATAAATAAATGTGCATTTCATCCGATAATATTTAATTTAAATTGGTGATTTCTTTAATTTTACAAATCTACTAGCTGAAATGAAAGTTACAATGAGAGCTGGAACTGAGCATAAGTCTTTGGTGAAAACAGAAATGCATTTTTTTTCTTTTGTAGAAGAAAAAGACACTCTTATAAGTTCCTCCATCAGTTAAGAAAATATATGTGCAACACTGTAAATTATCAACATCTGTTAATAGTAGAGTTGAAAGCAGAAAAACAAATAGGTAGTATATTGGCCCAGATTATTGACTGAAACTGAAAAATAATGTAGGGGTATGACACAGTTAATACACACCATAATATGACACCAAATGAAGAGATGATGACAGTCCTAGTTGTAAGACATTTATGGAGTCTAGTAATGAGACATTTGCTTGAATCTAATGAGATCATATAGCTTGTATGTGGAGATTATTTTTTTTTTACCCAGAAATAGACAAACTGTCAGTTACAGTAACTCCAATGTTATTAATGCAATGAAGTCTATATTCATGAGGCAGGGATATCAATAGTATCAAGTTAACATTGGCAATGCAAAAGTCAAGATTTCTAAAGATTTATGCATGACTGGAAATTCAGATATATAGTATACATCACACATTATCTACAACATAATGGAGAAGCAGAAATATCTATTTAAACAATGAAAAGCTGAAAGACAAATAACAGCATGTCACAAGGTTGGAATGTCAGAATACTTCATCGTAGTCAGTTGTCAATTGGCAGATTGATTGCAAATAACTTACTACAGCTACATTATTGATTACTGGATATTTACACAAAGCACAAGAGGTGCTGGAATGAAATCAGTGAAACGGAGTGTCCTACCATAAGACGTGAAATGCTGGAAAAAAGAGACAGAGCAAGCGTGTAAAAAACAACGCAAAAGTTTGTAGCCTGGAACTTAAATTGTTAGCAAAACAGCTGAACCAAGGTCTTATGTTATTCAAGTGAATGCTGTATAATTATCAAGTACATTTATGTATGTCAGGAAAAATCTACTTTCAAGGAGAAGAACAAGCAGAGCTGCCATAACCAAAACTGCTGCATGAAAATAAACTATGTGAATACAGTAATTGCTAAGTTTTAGAGCTGGAGGCTACTCTATCCTTGCCCCCCAAAAAAGTCATTGAGCAGCAAGAGATCCCACCAAAATAAAAATCAGCTGTCCTTAGTGAACACCCTTAGAAACACTCCAGATCTGAAATATCATTGAAGAACCTAATAAGGTATGTGGGCATTTCAAGTATTGATGTTGATGCCAGAGACTTAAATGTTACATTTACCAATATGCACTATTTAAAAAAAAATACTATTTTTTATATATCTAGCACCTGACATAGTTAATATAAAGTTACATATAATATAATAGTTACTGTAATTTATTGCATGTGACCTTACAGTATGAATATAAAATAAACGTAGTTTATAAATAAAAGACTGGGATGTAGCATGTGTTTTTATATCTCTTTAAGAAAGTAATTCATAGCTATTGCACGTTCTACATAATGCAATATACTTCTTTGTAGAAGCAGTCAGAGTAAAGACGTTATAGTTACTGTAGAAGCACATCACCAGTATGTAGGTCGCTGCTCAAAGGTCCTAACAAATATCCATATGATGTATTAGGCAATGCTCTTATCTCAAATCATCCTATCAGATAGCTACAGTATTTTTCCACTTAATTAAGTTAGCTAGATTCAAGAATCCTCAAGCAGTCAGGAAGATAGCATTCGTAAGCATGAGCGGTCATATTAGTATGCTGCCCTGAATGAACTAGCAGCTATTTCCTGTGTAATTATGCAAACAAAAATTCAATGATTCAGCTTCTAACCAGCATGTATGCACATTTGGATATTTTTTAAATGTGGACTATGATGTTATTTTTTGACAAATATTCTATGTGGCTGTGATAGTTACTAGTAGCAGTCATTAAGTTAGTAAATGCACAGACAACAAAATGACAGCAAAATGCTACTATGTTCAGAGCTATACTCTCATTCTGGAATGAAGACACCCAGCTAGACAGAAAGTCGTATTTACTTGGTGAGCTGCAGCACCGTCATACTTTGAAAGCTGGCGAAAACAAATTGTCTTCATTCATTTCCAAATTACACAAAACAAACAGTGTGAACTTCTGAGCTCACCATTTTGTCTAGATGAAAAAATAACAAAATGAAGATATCATCTGATAGTTTCCAAGACAAATGTCAGATAAAAAAGACAAATGTCAGATAAGTGTACACATGAAGGTGAGAACAATGCAATAAGAGATGATAGAAACGTATGCAGTCTTGAAGTGCAGGTTTCCAGTTTGCAGAGAATAGCATTATTAGCTTTGGGGACCCCTAATTAACTTAACAAGATCTAACAGCATACATTTAATGTACTGTATTTCAAGAAATAATTTGCTATCTGTACCTCAGTAAGAAAACGGTATTAGCGGGAGGGTAAGAAGGGAGCCTGTTGGCTATTTTCCTTTGAAGCAGGAGAAAGGTTATCTGTGAAGGTAAGTCAGCTGAAATTAACCCCAGTGCTGGGCATGTATATACTTCCATACATCTGTAGCAGCATCTCATCTTAACATATTGGCACCTATCTTATCTTAATACATGAGGCATTTTTTACTGCAGTCAACTATCCCTTGTTACTCTTACCCCTTCTCTTTTTGTTGCCTTACTATCCTCCCTTTTCTTATAACCTACTACATTTTATCCTTTCTGTTCATCTATCAAAAAGATCTTTCTTCTCCTTTCTAATTAGAGTTTGTCACCTTGTTCTCTTTTTTCTTCCTCATTATGTTGGTAATGGTACAGACAAGCCATTGTTTTTTTTTTTTCTTACGATGTGTATTATTTTATATGGCTAATCTTGTCACTGCTTATTCATTTTTCTTTATTTCATTATTTTTAAAGATAAAAGATTATAAAGATAAAAGTACATCACATATATCATAACAAGCATTTTACTTCAGAAAGACAAATGTATCACAAACAAGTATATTACAAGAAAACAAGGTAAACATTGTGCTACACTATTAACAGAGTTGAAAACAAGCAGTTAACTATGAATTTTATTCTGTTTACTGAGTTAGAAAAGAAAATTGTTATTAAGAATCTAAACTACTGCATAATGATTTTACAGAGTAAAAATGACTTATTATAAGCTGGTTATTCAGAGTTATATACAAAAGAACAATTAAATATGAGCTAATCATTATATATATATATATATATATATATATATATATATATATATATATATATATAGATATATATATAGTCAGAAAAAGCACTTACTTTTTTGCATAGATAAAATTAGGAGATTTTTGTAGGAAGGAATGTTGGAGGAGAAGAAGTTAAGAAGAGGGAAATGAAGTGAGAATTCAGCCTTGTATTAGGAAGTCAAAACATAAGCAAAAATAAAATTTAAGTTTGGGGGATTGGTGATGAGCAGAGGGTAGTGTAAATATAATGTGAAGATACTGGGTTATTTTAGGAAGTTAAGAAATATAAGGAATATAAAAATCTGATGTTAGTGGGATTAGTTAGTCTCTCTTTTACTTTAATAAGTTTTCTGACAGGATGTAACATACATGAAGCTCCTTCCTTAATTGCATGTTTGTTCGTGTGCTAGCAGAAAAGGGACATTTTGCATAAGTTTCCACGATGCTATAAACCATTCCTGGGATTGTACTGCATGAATTTGCAGGATCAAATGATCCTTTGGGACCAATATTTAGTGGTACATCCTGGAGAGGGGGATGATGAAGATGAAGAGTGTCTTCTGCTACTTTATGCTAGCATTTGTCATTTGTATATTAAGAAAGCTTTGGACATGTATACATATGTTTCAGTCCTGTCCCGGGTTCAGTCAGTAGAAACTAGACCTATTGCATGTGATTAATTTAACTGATAGATAAGCCTGTTACCTTGTTGTGACTGAGAAAGGGTATTGGGATGTGAGACTGCTTGCATTATTATTATTTTAGAAGAAATATTTCATGAGATTTTGTGAGAAGCAGTTGCTTCTGATGATGATGCAGTAATAATCAAGCTATTGAAAGATTATAAATTTGTTGCAGAGCAAATAGCTAGGGTGAATGACAGTCAAATTATGTAAAATGATCTATGTGTTAGATAAATGACAGCCATTTGGGAGGAATGGGGGATAATTTGGACTACCTAATGGTGATGTCTATCAGATATAAAAGTATCTTCTTGGATAGGAAAAGGGTCTGAGTTAAGCAGGACACACATCAGGAAGGCATTTGATACCATGCCACACTCAGGTATTGTTGGTATAATATTCGAGCAAAATGTCAATCCTTATGTAGCTGGTTAGTTAGCAAACTGGCTCACAAATATAATCCAGGAAACTAGAATAAGTGGCTCTTCCTCATCCTAAAGACCTGTTACTTGCTGTGTACCTCAGGGTTCAGTCCTTGGGCCACTCCTCTTTAGCATTTACTGCTCAGATGTCATAACTAATGTAAAAGGTTTGGGGCTGACCAAGTTTGCAGATGACTAACTTGATACAATCATCAACTCTCTAAAGGCCACCAAGATCCACAGAATGGGAATTTCCCAAACAAATAGCTGGTGTTATGTCTATAGACTAAAATCAAATGCTAAAAAGATGTATAATAGTCTCCTATGGCAAGCAAGATGTCCCCTATAGCTATCAGATCACACATTTCTGTAAATTGATTTAGTAGTTAATGATCTGGAAACCTATGTGAACAGCAAACTGTCCTAAAATCACCATGTATCCACTTTTGTAATAAAGCTATATTTCCATGATTCAGATTATTAGTAAGGGAATGCTGTCTAGATCCAGGGATATAACCATTGCACTATATTCAGCTTTTATTAGGGTGATCATTGAGTATAATACGCTCGTCGGTATGTATCTGTCCAAACACATTACACAACTTGAATGACCACAGTGCTTTTCACCAAGAAAAACAATGGCCTAAATCATTAAAACTGCACTGGCCATCTCAAAGCCTTGCCCCTCTTCTCAGTATCATACAGGCTACTAAGGGGCAATCACTACCTGTCATACAGAGCCTCAGCAGACCATGTGCTGTCTGATCTTCTGCACATCTGCAAGTCTCTTGGTGGAACAAATACCTACTGAAGAGATTCTAATATCTCCTGTAGCATAAGCAGAACATGTTGCGGGACTAGATATGTATCACAGAGAATATCACTTCTTTGGAGTTGTCTTCCAATCCACATAAAGCAAAGTACTTCCCTTATTCTCTTCAAATATAATTTGGATGAATGGATGCAAAACTGCAAATTTAATCCTAGTTTAGCAACCTTATTCCTTATGGATAGGGGCAACCTGGCTCTGGTTTATTCATACAAAAAGTAAAGCAAATTATGGGAACGCAGACCTAAGCATCTTAAGACCTTCACAGATCAAAGGCCTATTAAGTTCCTATAAAAATTTGTCAACTTAAGTACATAGGGAAGTGGAGGTTGGGGAATGTCACTGACTGCTAATATGAGAGGGTGGTTTAATTGTTATTTTTATTTATTTTACATTTGTTTACCGGGATAGTCTGACTGGGCTAATTGTCAATTTTCTACAGAGGCTCAGAGGGTCTGTTAGGTGGGTATTGTCTTTTTGTGGGGTACAAAACAGAAGTCAGATATAGCTATTGCGTTATAATTAATGCAATAGACTCCTTGATTTCAGGTAGGGCTTTAAAGGCACATTATCATTCAAACCAGAATCTTTGTCTGCCTGAAACATTAAGATCCATCTGAGCTGTTCATTCTCTATTTTATCTAATAAACTTCCTCCTCTAATATTTTCAAAGAAAAGACTCACACTACCATAAACTCAAATGTATGGCCTGGATTCACTTTACTATGTTTATTAAGTGCATTAGTCTGAGCATCCCTTCTGATGTCTCCTGCATGTTCCAGTATTCTCTCTTTTAATTTTCTGCTAGTCGTCCACACATAGAAAAATGGGCATTTTTTTACACATAGCCAGATAGACCAAATTAGTACTATTGCAATCTGTATAGAAGTCTACCTGATATCTAACTCCTGTAGTGGGGTAAACAAATCAAATTTTCTTAGAAATAAAAGAACAAGCTTTACACTTATGATACAGAAAAGTCCCTGTCCTGAGAGTTTCACTTTCTTTTCCTTTACCCCATGAAGCAGAGGTTATGTTATAGGATAAAGAAAAAGAAAGTGAAACTCTCGGATAGGACAGGGACTTTTCTGTATCATAAGTATAAGGCTTGTCCTTTTATTTCTAAGAAAAAATGTTTTGTTTACCCCACTACAGGAGTTAGATATCAGGTAGACTTCTATGCAGATTGCACTAGTACCAATTTGCTCTATCTGGCTATGTGCAAAAAATGCCCATGTTTCTATGTGGGGACGACTAGTAGAAAATTAGAAGAGAGGATACTGGAACATGCAGGAGACATCAGAAGGGATGTTCAGACTAATGCACTTAATAAACATAATGAAGTGAATCTGGGCCATGCATCTGAGTTTATGGTAGTGAGTCTTTTATTTGAAAATTTTAGGGGAGGAAGTTTTGTTAGATAAAATAGAGTATGAAGAGCTCAGATGGATCTTAAAGTTGCAGATAGACAAAAATTTTGGTTTGAATGACAGTGTGTCTTTAAAGCCCTACCTGAAATCAAGGAGTCTATTCCCTTAATTGTTTGTAATAATAACTGTATTTTATCTAATAAACTTTCTCCCCTAAAATTTTCAAATAAAAGACTCACTACCATAAGGCTCTTGCTGCCCCCATAGTGCCTTTTTTAGGCAAGGCTCAGAAGTCAAACCCACCTCCGTAAACAGCACAATTAACAAAAAACTGAGGGTTATGCTACTCAACGCCAGCAGTTTAAATCACAAAATGCACAAGCTCAAAGCACTCCTCAGTATGGAGAACGTCAACATCTGTGCAGTAACTGAAACCTGGTTCAAGGCTCCAGAGAGCACCCCAGCACTACCGGGCTATAACTCATACCACATGTTTCGGCCACAGAACACAGACCGAAACACAAAAGGAGGGGGTGTATCCATATTCATCAAGGATACCTACACCTCCAAGTTGGTGGCGCAGTATGATACTTCTGAGATCATCTATGTGCAACTAACATCGGGCAAATCTACAATGCAAATTGTGGCCTGCTACAGATCACCCTCCATGACCCAGGACCACCACTCCACCTTTCTGGAGACACTGGAAAACATGAAGATCCTACCAAACACCCTGATATTGGGCTATTTCAATTACCCTAAAATTCACTGGGAAAACTACTCGAGTACAAATTCCCAGGCCCAGTGCTTCCCAGAATTCATCAACTCAAATGCCCTGGATCAGCTGGTAAACTCCCCTACCAGATGTAAAAACATATTGGACCTGGTCATCACCAACATGGGCGACAGGTGTTCCACACCGGAGGTCACCCCATCACTGGTTAAATCAGACCATAAACTAATCACTCTGGATGTCCACACCCCACCACCACCCCTAACTAAGGAAACCACAGTAAAAAACTTTTCTAAAGCAAACTTTACCTTACTTAAGACAGAGGTGGTAAGTTTCACAGCCCCCACGCTAAAGGATAACGCTGCCCAAGATGCACAAACCTTTACAAATGCACTCTATGAGCACCTACAAGGATGCATGGATTGTGCCATCCCTAGCAAAACCAAGACTCACTCCTCTAAGAGAAGGAAAACAGTTTGGTGGACCCCTGCAATAAACAGGCTATACAATAGAAGGAGGAAACTAGTTCAGAAAAAAAGCAAATCCCAAGAAGGAAAGACATCCCTGATCAGTATCAGTAAGAAACTGAGGTCCCTCATGAAATCATCCAAGGCTAACTTCGAAAGAAAAATAGCCAAGGATTCAAAAGATAACCACAAAGCCTTCCCTAGCTATGTTAAGAATCTAAGTGGCAACTGACAGATATGCACTGAACTAGTGCAAAATAGCACAGAATATAATGAACCTACTGATATTGCCAACATCCTGGCAGATAGATTCAGTGCAAACTTCACCCCCTCTCACCTCCAAAAGGGCCACATCAATACCAGAAAAGTGTAGTGTCCCAAAAATCACAGACGCACAAGTGAAAACAGCCCTTTCCAAAGCCAGAAACACAGCATCAATGGGACCAGATGGTGTCACAGGCTGCGTCTTGCACGAACTACAGAATGAACTAACCCCCCACCTAAACATGCTGTTCAACCTCAGCCTCTCCACAGGCTACATGCCCATAGAATGGCTCGCAGCAACGGTTATTCATCTCCCCAAAGGAGGGGTTCCAACTGACCCTGGTAACTATCACCCCATAAGCTTGACTAGCCTGTTCTGCAAGGCTATGGAATGCATCATCATGGAACTCATTAACAAAGACATTGGGAACCTCCAAACACTTGACCCGACCCAGTTCGGCTTTGTTAAGGGCAGATCATGCCTACTAAACCTGGTTGACTTCTTTGAGACAGTAACCAAGGCCATAGATGAGGGAAAGGTGGTTCACACAGCCTACCATGACCTCACCAAGGCTTTTGACACCATTCCCCAGTCTGGTATTACAGAAAAACTCACCAGCCTGAACATAAACCCCTACGTCACGAGATGGGTTGCCATCTGGCTTACAGACAGGACTCACACGGTAAGAATAGTGGGCTCCAGGTCCGACTCTAAACCAGTCAAAAGTGGTGTCGCACAAGGCTCGGTCCTGAGACCCCTACTGTTTGGCATATACTTCTCAGAAGTACAGGCAAACACAGGAGGACTATGGCTAACCAAGTTCGCCGATGACTGCAAACTGGGAGCCATAATTGACTCTACGGCTGACATGGACATCCTCCAAAAGGGCCTTACTGAGATGGACACCTGGTGTCAAAGTCATGGCCTCAAGCTAAATGCCAAAAAATGCATAGTCATCCCGTTTGGGAAAAACAAAACACCCACGAATTATCACATAGGTGGCAGCCCCCTTAATACAGAAGAGGTGATAAGAGATCTGGGGACCCAGGTACATAGTAATCTCTCCTTTGACAATCATATTGCCAAAGTAGTTAGGAAATCCTTCTATGTGGCCTATCTAATTACTAAAGGGTTCGCATCTAGAAATAAAGAGGTTATAGTGCCCTATTACACGTCACTCATTAGACCCATCATACAGTACAGTGCCCCATTTGGGATGTACCTCACAAGACACTTCCAACAGCTGGAAAGACCACAAAAGTACCTCACTAAGAGGATTACTGGTCTCAAACATATGTTCTATGCAGCCCGACTGAAAAAATTCTGGCTGTACACAGTGGCATATTGCTTACTCAGAGGTGATCTCTGCCTGACTTACAAAGCCATGTCCAACTCAGAATTGATGGACATGCTCCACCTAAAGTAATCCAAGTCATTGCGAGCCACGTGCTCTAGTGAGCTAAACCTCGCCACAACAATAAATAGAACATGCTGGAGGGATAGATTACTGTCACAGAGTCTCCCCATGCTTTGGAACAAAATTCCAAATTACATCAGGCAGAGCCCCTCACTAACACTCTTCAAGAGAAACCTTGACGAGTGGATGGGTAACAGAAAATACACCCCTGGGATCACTTCACTGGCTCTGCTTGACAGAGGATCAGTTAATTAATCAATGGGGTGGCGAAAGCCAACACACTCTAGCTAGGCTTATAAATGCCCTTGGGCAGATAGCCTAGTACCTACCTATGAACCTATGAACCTATAATTAATGAATGGTTAATTGAAGCTGCCCTTTGCTTATTTAAGCATTTATTTTTTAGTTTGGAGTATGGTCTGATGAAGTGTTATATGAAAGTGCTTACCTATTATTAAAGTGTTTTCTACAGCTTTGGTGGTCATTGCCTTTGTCCAGTTTTTACTGCTGTGTGTGTGGAAGAAGGCTGACTTTAATACTTTCTGTGGAAGTACTCATTTCTTTGGATAGATACTGTGTTATAATTCTCAGATTATATAAGACAGCTTCTCTACAAGTAGTCAGTCCATATTTCCTTGTGCGGTATCTCCCTGACTGTTTTCATGGTTATTCATTTTCTATCAGTGTCACTTATTCCTATAATGAAAGTGCACAATTGCACTTTAAGTGGTTACTGTGGTAGACCTTGCAAGATATTTCCCCCAGCCTCATGCTTCTCTGTCAGTAGGCATATTTAAATACAGGCACTGCTGAGTTGCAGGCTGGCTTTTATCCCAGAAATATCAGGTGACCATGACATGGCATAGCATTCAGAGAAGTCGTGTAGCCAATCATTTGTAACGTCAAATTACTGCTTTGGGCACTTGGAACTCGATTGTTCATAGAGAAAGTGAATAAGTTAAATTAGGAAAAAAGGATACCTCTGAGTTAGATATAAAGAAAAATATTTTGTATTCATAATTTAGCCTATTTCTGTTAAGCTATTTATTTTACACTCTCTTGTACTGGGTCTGTGTTTAAGATTGTTCCTTCTTTTTCTTCTCCATGCAACATAGAAGTCTATTCCTATTATGTCTACTCAGTATCTGTCACTGCATATGGCTAAGGGATAATGCACTATAAATCTTCATAGTTATATGGTTTTGGTTTTCTTTTATATCACCACTACATATAATCTGATTGATAATATACTAGGTAAGATATGGTCTGAATAAAGATATTACTGAAATGATTAAGTACAGATTCAGATGGGAAGACAATACATAGAAAAATGAGGGGTTGGGGTAGAAGAGAGGCAGTGGCATGATGTTATTTGCAAGAAATTGAAATACTTTGTAGACATCAGAATTCCCTTTTCAATCCAGTGTGCTATTTGTGAATGTCTATATACATAGAGTTATCAGTCAATAACCTGCTCCTAACAGTGCATATGCACAAAAATCAGTAGCCCGTGTTCAGCACAGATTGAATTTGAACAAGCTAACCTTTTTTTAGATCTGGGTGACAATAAAAGGAAACCCTGTGAGACTAACCAAACAGTTGATTTTGGGTTCAGAACAGATGCGACTGACATAAAAATTATTTTACTTTATAGATTCTGACTAAGCTAACTGCTCTTGCAAGCCATTTTAAGCTTAGTCAATTATCCCTTGTGAGACTCAAACGCTGCATTCTGTGTTTGTAAGGCAAACACCTTAACCATTAGGCCACCCTTGCAACTTTCAAACAGTACTCTGGAAACCATGGCAAAGGGAATTATAGTCGTCACATTTCAATTTTGCTATCTAGGGCACTTAGATGATGGAAACAAGAGTAACCATGCTTTGGTTTAAAATGTGAATGCTAGTCATGATATCCTTAAGACACAGTGTTGTTGTGCACTGAGAGACATCTGAAGCAATCTTTGCAGTCTACTGCATCACCATCTGACTGCTTCAAAGCAATTTAGCTGTCATAATATTTCCAAAATCATTAGTACATTTTTCATATTATTTTAGTGTCAGAAAAGCTTTTTTATAGAACACTGTATGATGAACTGTTGCCATTTTAAAATATATGTTAAACCAGTAGGCATCATACAAAATACACACACACTTTAAGATATAACTTAACTAGTGAATGTTGTTGCCCATACTGTACTAAAAAAATGTATAGCACTCTTCAGCAGTTTAACTATCTAATTTAATAATAATAATAATAATAATAATAATAATAGTGGCATATTAATTGGAAGATAAAAAAATGAATCAAGACAGCAAAAGCATACTTTCTAAACAATGCCTTTGTATTCCCGACAATATTTCATACAGCAATTGGCATGAAATATTTCCAAAACCAAATTTATATGTAGTTGCATACAAGTCAGATGCAGAATACTTTTTCAGATGCAATTTCCATAGTCACTAAGGTAGTCAAACTAGAAATGTTTCCAAAAGTCAAGGAAAACTTTTAACTCACTCAACTGATCAAGCTAAACCCTTCAGTGATTTACAAATAAACATGCATGAGATTTTTTTTGTTTCTTTTAAACAATGTTAAGGTTTATAAATGTTTTCATGGTGGTCATGATGATGCAAGGATAATTCTTGCTAAGGATTTATGAGGAGATATGACATGTTCTACAAATGGCCAGAGGCATAGCTGTTTTTATGATACTTGACAGAGTGAGAATGTTGGCTGAAGTTGTGAGGACAAAATAATTTATTTATATCATCAGTGTGATACTAATTCATATCAAGCAGCAATGTGTTTGTTTGCAAACAGCTCATACATTGCACTTACTGTCTCTCTTGTTATTATAAACAATATTTTATGTCAGCAGCACTTTCCGATTTATTATAAAGTATTTTTCCTTATCCCACAAGCTAAAGCTCTAGTTAGCTTACTTCAGTGTACAGTTTTCAGGTAATGATTAATGCATTATGTAATGTGTCATTTGTCAAAGTCAATTCAGATCTAATAAAATGCAAATCATTATCTTTAAATCAAATGATACCACTGCTCAATGCACAATTCTGTGTGGTACTAAAAATAGTATACACATGGAATGAAGTTTATACTTCTCCCTTTTTATTATGGTTGTTGTTGTATATCATTTTCCCACTACATTCCTCTTCTTGTTATTTCTGAGATATTAATTGTGTGGTCTGGGATGGCAAGTAAACATAATTTGGTTAGTCATTTTCTTGAAATCAAATCTTTCTTTAACATGAGGTACTGGGGTCATAGACTGCACCCACATTGAAATAAAATCCCCACCTGATGAACTGGGAAGAGGTACATGAACCAAAGAGGCTATCATACAATCATCTGTCACATGGTCTGTAATGCACATGGTATCATATATAATGTATATGCAGGCAGTTTCCATGACTTTCACATATGGCACACCTGTGTCCTCTACCTAAGGTTTTCAAGGGGAGACATCCCACAAGGGCATCTAGTGGGGGATGCAAGATATGAACTACAAGTTTGGTGCATGACTTAATTAAAAAAAAAAAAAAAAAAACAGAAATTCACTGAGTAAGGTTACAACACTACACACTCACAGACTAGAAATATTATAAAGCATGCACTTGGGCTGCTCAAATCTTGGTTATGCTATCTAGATACATTAGGAGGAACCATGCAATATGACCCTGCCACCTTTGTTAAAATACTGACCATTTGTGCCATCCTACATAACATTTTACTTACAAAGCAGTGGTAGCAGGTTACACCATCAGGGGGTATGCAGTTTCCAGCACTACAGGCAGGGCCAGCCAACATAGATGAAGGGTCAGATGAGGAGCCTCCGTCTGGAAATGATCATGGCAGATGGAGTCAGGCACAATATGCCATGTAAGTGTCAGTAATTACACAACCACTCACCACTTAATTAAACATAAGAGCTGAGCAGAAAAAAGTAACTGATGCATAGAATCCAATCAGACTTTGCTTACACATGCAATGGCTGACTACTGTGTGGTTTCTTATGTTTGATGCTCACGGTACCCAAGCAATGGCTGGCTACTGTGAACATCAAAGATAAGCATCCCCAAGCTATGTTATTCTCATCTGCAGTAATAAAGGTGAGTGATGAACCTGTATAAATAGATAGCACAGTACATAAACAGAAGTAAGCATTAAGTAAAATCCAATTATGAATTATCTATAAGGCATGTCATAACAATGACTGATATACACAGCAAATACAGACAAAACAACTGTGATGCATTCAAATGGAATACAAATATTTAATTTCATATGCATTATGTTGCCACCATGTGCATCAGCCATAAGCAGACGCATGTTAAACAACCCCTCAAGGGTAGGGCAATGTCAGCATCATCTGCACAGGTAGGTTAGCAAAATATCTTTACAATCTTTTGACTACAGAAAGAAAGATAATTAACTAAAACTCAAATGAAAAGTTTCAGTCCTGCAGTACAAAGAAAAAAAATATTTTCCAAAAACATGCAATATCTGCTTGCTGTGTGCATCAGACAAGCAGCTTAAGTCATACACCCTCACAGAGGACAAAGCAATCTCAACATCATTTGCACAAAGGGCAGAGGAAGGTTAGAGGAGCAGCCATAGGGAAGGAGTAGAAAGGGTGAAGTGCAGGTTAGGGTTTTAAGTAGTGATTGGGACAAGGGATTTAGGATTGGGAAGGTGGGGGTTTCATGTAGGATAGAGTGATCAGGGAATTTAAGTTTAGATTTAGCAAGAGGGAAGGTAGTTTAGGGTCAAGGAGAAGGACAAGGAATGGAGTTTTAGGGTTAAGGAGGGATCAGGGACTTTAGGTTTCAGGACGGGGGAGGGAAGTTTTAGGTTTAGGGAATAATTATGGATTTTAGAGTTAGGATGGGGAGGCCTATAGCTAAGATTAGGCACTGGCTGGGAGTTTTAGGGATAGAGTTAGGGTTCAGTAGGGCTATGTAGTTTAGCAGGTTAAGGTGGTAGAAGGGCTAATTAATTTACTAGGATCAGGCTAGTGGGGGCTAAGGCACTAACTAGAAAATAAAAATAAGGAAAAATGCTAAGAAGGAATCAATTGTATTCTTCTTAATTAAGCAAAGAAGGAAGCCATCTTACCCTTCCCCTAGTTCCACTTTGCCACTGTTTATTGACAAGCAAACGTTTTTCCCATCCTATTACTTTACTTGTTTTAAGAGTTTGCAGACAGTTACACTGTGGAGACAGTATAGCAACAGGCAATACTCTGCCATTCATATTGGTATTTTTTATTTGCTTCCAGGAAAGCAGTTTTAATGGGCAAGTACCAGGGAACTGAACTCTGATGATTAAGTCCTTCCAGTTCTGCATGAAGTGCATAGACACACCTTGCCATCTAGATGGTCAGTTCAGAGGTGACTTCAGGCATCTGTGTACCTCTGGATGGAAACAGCTTTCACAACACTGCAGTCAAGGAAAGGCAAGGAGTCTTTTATAAAACTATTTAGAAAAGTCTGGAGATTTTGCATTCTTCACATAATAGTACTATAACACCAATTTATACATTGTGGTTGCTGCTAGTGATTGATGTTTCATCAAGTATGCATTTACATGGCCACTGTGGAATGAAGTAGAAATTAGAAAAAAGCAAGGAATAAAAAATAAGTATGCATTCATATTTTATTCCAAAGGCAACTTCATCTTTTTCTTACATGTAGCTAAAATCCAAAATCATAGTACTTTATGATCATGATTGTGCATCTCTAACTGTTCAGCCTATGAGACTACGCTATATCAGAAGTGTAGCTTGAGTGAATAAAAGGGGCAGCTGCCCTAGGTGCAAGGATTTGGTGACATGATCAGGAAGTGCAGTTCCTGCATTTTTTTCTGAACCAGCATTTCTGAATGTTGATACAGAAAAGCACTTTTCAGTGCTTCATCACTACTTTTATGGTAAAGTGCTATAGCAAGCTGTTTACCGCAAATGTGGCAATTAGCTTGCTTAAAAGTTGAATATTTTTCTTTCTTTGGAATTGATGAGCTCAGGGGATAGGGATTTGGTTTGAAGCACCATACTTTTTTTTTTTTTTTTTTTTTTGTTGCTCATAAACTGAAGAACTAAGAGGTCAGGCACCAGATTGTGTACCATCATTGGGTCACTGGGTGAGCCAGAAATGTCTCTGTTTTTTTTTTAATTCAAGTATGCAGCACTTAATGGGGCTGCAAGCAAAAAGGTAATGCATTTGTTTTAAAACTGCTTGCTTTAGGCATGAATATGACTTTTTGGACCTGGTGCTGTTTACAAGAATGACTTAATAGGATGCTGTGGAATATTTATTTGGCTAGCACAATCACTGCACAAGTTAAATAATTACTCTGCTGGTGTTCTGTGATTGTTTTTTTTTTTAATTTTGAAATTGGTTTCATACTGATGTCAAAATAAAATGAAGGTGTTAAAATGAAAACACTACTCTCCAGTAGTAGTGGAGCAACACTGTGTTTTCAGGTGTTTTTGGTCCCCACAGTTAAGGGGTTAAGTACTCAATAAGACACAAAGTGGTATGCCTGATGTAGGTATTAACATGCAGCCAGAGGTGTTGTGAAGCACAACTCTGAAAAGTGAGTATCTTATAATCACTGGGCTTGGTGCAATATACATACTCCAGGTGTCGTACTTCACTTATAAATGGAGATTAGAATTTTTTTGTTTGTTTGATTGAAGTTTACATTTAGTAGATTAGGCATGATAATTGTATGTTTTGTAGTGTGTTTCAATGTAAAATATTTCTTCCCTTCATTTTAAATAATTTATTGCAGTGCAAGGTTATAACTATTAAACTGTATGACTTTGGGTAAGAACTTTTTATGATAGTCATTTAAGGTATTTTTCTGCCAAACTGCTGTGTACTGTTGTATAATCCACTTTATAAATAGTTGCTAACTCTACTTAACATCTCATCAGAGCTCTAGTAAATGAATGAGTTCAGATGAGGAGGTTTACATATCAGTAGCATATGTGCTTAGTAAATCTGCTTACTATTTTGCAAGTGACAAAGGCTTGTGGTAAAGCAGATAGCATTGTTGCCTCATAGCAAAAAGTTCTATGGCTCACTTCTGGGCCGAGGTGCCTTCTGTATGTCCATTCTGCATTTCTGTGGGTTTCCTCCAGGTGACTTGGTTTCTTCCCCATGCCAAAGACATACAGTAGGTGGATTGGCCATAGGTGTGTGTGATACAATTGAACAACAGTGGCAGGGCTAGCTACCTGGCAGAGTGAACCTTTGCTCTAGGAAAAGAGGTTGCGGATGGAAGGATGGATGGATGGATGGATGGATGGATGGATGGATGGATGGATGGATGGATGGATGGATGGATGGATGTCTGGGTGGATAGATGGTCAGCCTGAAAACTAATGATTCTGGAGTCAAAGCAGTACTAATCATCACATATCTTTTTGGGTTTATATGATGATATGCTTGTTGTATCCTGAAGGGGGTTGAAGAGTAATCATGTTGATGGCATCTCCCATAAACAGAAAAAGACATATAAGTAAGCAGTAATGCTTCACTACCCAGACACTTTTCTTAAATTGATTTATCAAAAAGCATACTTGTTGAATTTATTTTATTGGGTTTCCGGAATAATTTAGTTTTTTTATTTTTATTTTAATATGCATTTGTATTCAGGTAGTGTTTTTGTTTCATGTTCTCTCTGCTTGACTTTTAGTGCTTGTATTATTTTGAAGAGTGTTTTAAGGATTTCTTTTTTTCTTTCTTTTTTAATGCAGTCTAAGTAATGTATATGTGATATGGATGTGTGTTTCTACAGCTTGGGGTTGGCATATTTATTTATTTTTTATTTATTTATTCTAGCATATTTCTGTATTTTCTCTGCTAAGTACATTTCAACATGGTGGCAGTTTATAGGACTTTGAAGTCTGTTGGAGAAGTGAACTATGTTTCAATGGGAGGTCTAGGTATCCAGCTTTTGATGAGAATGGAGCACTTTTGATCCACAGGTAGTTAGCAATCTGTTTAATTACTTTCCCTTACCTATTTTATAAGACAGGACACACATTTCTGTCATTTTATAGGTACAGCCAATGGAAGCTCCAATTAAAATAATACATGTTTTCTCTGGGCTCCACTTTTTTATGGGACATTGGCTTTCTTATCTTTATCTTCTACAGCATCTCTTCTCTTTGTTTCTCATTTTGCCTTATTTGACTCACATTTTATGCTATCCATATTTATTTTACACAGCTAATTCATTTATTTGTGCTATAGTAACTTCACTGCCTATGCAAACATCAACTGCTTTTGATAGCATTTAATCTAGTTGTCGTAAATGCCTGTTCCATGTTTCATCATTATAGATTATAGATTATTTCTCTTATTATATAAAGCTCACTAAATTCACATTTTTTTCTCTATTCTTCAACTCAGCAACATATGCATGTATAACTTTACAAGAATCTTATGCATTTGTGAAAAGCAAAGGTGAAATAAATAAAGTCTTTCTATGTTGACAATAATTAAAGAATATTTCTTATGGATTACTTTGTTAATCTATTCATCATGAAAATAATAATATTCAAAACAGTTAAATACATTTTAGCTTCTTCCTCAATTACTTTTTGCAATGGAGTAAAGTGAACCTTTTCATACTTGTGAGCTAATTCACTTGGACTGAAGAATAAACCAAAATTCTGAGACCAAAGCTTATAGTTTTCAGAGAAGTTTCATTTTAATAAATGAAGTTTAGGAGAGTTCAAAGTGATTTTTGACTATGAATGGCATAGTTCTACACACAGAATCTCTTGAATAGAAATATATATTTCTTCATTGCTTTAGATATATATCTTCAATTCTAGCAGATATTTAACTCACCCTGACACCCTGTCATGCCAGAATTATTTCGAAATAGCACACAGAGACAGCATATGTCATGCAATCTCACTGAGGTCTAATTTGCTAACTGAATTATTTGGAATTTCTGCATAACAAGTGACATGCTAATTATGGTAGCTATCTTATTACAGTTCAGTGCATCTGCCAAATATCTAACATTTCAGTAACAACCCTCAGAATAATCTACTTTTTTAATATTCCACACCGTCATGTTTTCTTCATACGTTTATCCCTCAGACAGAAACTGAGTCTGAGGTTATTGTTATCTTATGGTTTGTTTACCCTGACATCCATGAAGTGGATTTATAGTTCTGTCTCCTTCCTTGTTAAATCTATGAGAATGATTTGAACTGATGCACTAGTTCTCCACCCTCTTAGTCTCTTTATTGTTATGGTATTTAACCTTGATTCAAAGCCTGCATGCTCCCTTGTTCTATTGATTAGGAAGCATTCTTTTATGGATTCACATTTGATGCTTACCACATTGCTACATTACCATCCCTCTGTCACTTCCTCTTTTGTCATTCCTGAACACCCTAAACTAACTGACCACCATATCCCACTATCTCTTGTCCCTGAGCCATAGTTTGGTGATGCTAGCAATGTGTATATTAGTGTCTGCAGCATCTCATGTTCCTACACAGATTACTTGCATTACAAACAAATTCTACACACCCATGGTCTAAGTTATGCTCCTTCATTTTCCCCCCTGTATGAATTGTTTATTAATAACACCCCTTTGTTAATCAGATAGGATAATTGGACATATAGTCCCTTTTTAGAGGAGAGTTGAGAGCAATCCCTGGTGAAGTGCTTTGTTCAACGTCACACAGCAGGTAATGACAGCTGAGTGATTCAAACCCTGTACTACAGGAACTGTAGTACACAACATCAGCATTCTGCACCAACCAACATTTACTTATTGATTTGAGAGCTCAGCCAAGATTGTTGCCTAAGATTAAACCTCTGGACAGATTCTGCCAAAATTTAGATAAAATTAGTGTTATCATGGTTGAAGAAAAGAGCAGAAAAAAAGATGTGTAGGCAGGAATGAAAGCAGGATCAGATGGTTGCATTCTAAAGCTGTAAATAAAAAGCAGCAGTTGTGAATTTTGTTTGAGAAAATAATTAGAGAAGGCTAGGATGTGAGCTCCTTGAAACAGATAACAGAGCAACAACAAATCGAAGTCTGGATGCTACAAGGGCAGGTGCAAATTATGAAAGAAGATAAAGCAGCAGTTAAAGGTGAGCCCCAGGGACAGCTTCACATAAAACAAGAGGTAACAGACATAATAAAAAGACGTGGAGAAAAGATGGGTGATCTTTAAAACTGCTTGAGAAAGAACAATGTCAGAATATGTGGAATACAACAGAAAGTGTGTGACAGTAAATCACAGCAGTTTGTAATTCAGAAGAGATTTGTAAAATAAAAGGACACTAATAAAGAGGATACACAGAGTGTGATGGTTGCAAGCACTAGCAAAATGCAGACCTCATAGGTTCATAGGATGATACTTGCCTATTGGCCCGGAGGACCTTATAAGTCTAGCCAAACATTTCAGCCATATTCCCACAAAGTCAGCACCTGTATCCTCTGTCCAGCAGGGACACAAGTGGGATCCCAGGGGTATAGGTTCATAAGTTCATAGATTAATACTAAGCTAACTGTCCTTGCAAGCCATTTTAAGCCTAGCCAATTATCCCTTGTGAGACTCAAACCCTGCACCTTGTGTTTGTAAGGCAAATACCTTAATCATTAGGCCACCCTCCCACCTGTATTTTTTGTTTCCTATCCAGTCATCCAGGTTCCTCTTAAAGAGGGCTTAAGAGGTATGCTACTTGACATGGAGAGGGAGTCTATTCCACAGATGAGGGAATCTGTAGGACACAAATCTATCCCACCAACAAGTTCTATTAATGTCACAGACCAGGTTAAGGCCTTGCATGTGGGTTGCATGACTGGAGTTTGTCTTATGGATATGCAGCAACTCCATCAAGGTTGGGTCTGAAATGGCCTTGTATGCCAGACACTGGTCACCTCTGAGCAGTCTGTATGAGACTGAGTAGAGGGGCAGGGCTTTTAGCATTTCTGTACAGGATAGGTGTTTGAGACCCTGGATTTTCCTGGTCAGGAACCTCTGTTGTCTCTCCAACTGCTGCATGTGCTTGGCAAGGTACATGCCAAAGGGGCATTGTACTCGATAATGTGTCTGATAAGGGAGGAGTACAGGGATGTTATGACCTCCTTGTTCCTGGATGAAATACCCTTATTTATGAGATGGGCCATGTAGAAAGCCTTCTGTATAATGGAGGCAATGTGGTGGTCAAAAGTCAGGTTGCTATCAACCTGGGTGCCCAAGTCCCTCACGACTGATTGCATTCTTAGTACATTGTTATTAATGTGATAATTAGTGGGGATGACATTTTACCCAAAGGGGATAATGATGCATTTCTTGGGATTCATTTTGAGGCTATGCTTCTGGCACCAGTCATTAGTTTGGGTAAGGCCCTGTTGGAGATTGCTCACATCACTAGGGGAGTTTAAGACAATGCCCAGCTTGTAGTCATCTACAAACTTGGACAACCATAGACCACTGGTTTTGGCTTGCACCTCAAAAAAGTATATCCCAAACAGTAGAGGCCCCAAGACTAATCCTTGGGGTTCACCACTCATTACGATTCTACTACTAGAGGTGGCTTCCACTACTTTGACTGAGTGAGTTCTATCAGTGAGCCAGTTAGCTACCCATCTATTAACATACAGGTTGATGCCTATCTGGGAGAGTTTATCTATTATGCCTGAGTGGGGAATAGTATCAAAGGCTTTGGCTAGGTCAAGGTAGGTGGTGTGCACCATCTTCCCCTTGTCCATGGCTTTGTTGACTCCTTCAAAGAAGTCGACCAAGTTTAACAGGCATGATCTCCCTTTGACAAAACCGAACTGTATGGGGTCAAGCATTTGGAGGTTGTCAATGTCCTTGTTTATAAGGTCTATGATAATGTGCTCTGTGGCCTTGCAGATCAGGCTAGTTAGGCTGATGGGCCTATAACTGCCTGAATCAGTGGATGCTTCACCTTTGTGTAGAGGGATGACATTTGCTATATTCCATTCAGCTGGGATGAAGCTGGTGCTCAAGCTTTGGTTGAGTAGGGTGTGTAATGGAGCTGAGAGCTCATGCCTGAGTTCATGTAGGATACAGCCAGGGATTTTATTGGGTCCCATGGAGACTGTAGTTTTTGCATTTGAGAGGGCATTAAGGACTTGCTCCATGGTGATGAGGGAAGGAAGGCAGGTGCTGGGGACGTCCTGGTTTACTGATGCAGGGACAGTGGGTGAAGTTTTCACTGAACCTGTCTGCCAGCAGGTTGGCTATATCTATGGCATTTGTGTATGTGGTGTTATTGACCACCAGTTCAGAGCAGATTTGGGTGTTGCCTTTGAGATTGCGGACATATGTGAAGAAGGCCTTGTGACTGTCCTTGGTTGAACTGGCCAATTTGGACTCAACGTTAGCCTTAGAGGATTTCACCAATGACCTTATTTGCTTGTTCAAACAAAGGAGAGATTTTTTCCAACTTGGCATCTGCTCCTTCTTGGCACTGGACAGCAATTTTTTCCTTCTATTATAGAGATTGTTTATTGCTGCTGTCTACCATACAGGTTTACTCTTCCCTGAGGAAGATGATTTGGTCCTGTCAGGTATTGCTGAGTCCATACAGCTATGTAGGTTCTCATATAGTTTTTTATGTAGGCTTGGACATTATTGCTAGTTTTAACTGAAGGGATGGTGACTCTGAAGCTGCTTATATCTGCTCTGAGGAGACTGTAGTCAGATTTCAACAGTTTTTTTTCATTTGACACTGATGGGGGGGCAGGGGAGATGGTGACTTTAAAAGTGATCGCTTTATGGTTGGATCTTACCAAGGAGGATGACACTGTAGGAGTGCTACAGTTGCTACTCATGTTGTTTCGGACCAGGTCCAGGATATTTTCACCTCTCATAAGGGTGTCAACCAGCTGATCCAATGCATTGGCATTGATAAAGTCAAGGAATCTCTGGGCATTCATGTTTTGGCTAGAATAGGTCTTCCACCATATGGTTGGGTAGTTAAAGTCACCCAGGATCAGGGTAGAGGGTTGAATCTTGATGGATTCAAGTAAGTTCAGATAGGTGGAGTGGGCATCCTGAGTCATGGTTTGGGGTCTGTAGCTAGCTATGATTTGAACAGGTGTTTTGTCAACAGTTAACTGCACTTGGAGTGTCATACCGTTTGACCAGCCTGGAGGTGTTTATGTCTTTGATAAATATTGAAACTCCACCTCCTTTGGCTTTGTAGCCCTCCATTTGGGCTCTGAAAGTATGGTAGGATGAGTAACCTGGTAAGGCTGGGGTGCTGTCCACAGCTTTGAACCAGGTTTCAGTGGCTGCACAAATGTCAGCATCCTCCAGGGCAAGGAATGCGTGCAATGAATGCAGTTTCATTCCTAGACTCCTAGTGTCTAGCAGCATGACCTTTAAATTTTGTTTGTAAGAATTTTTCATATTGGTAATTTTGTGCTCATGACTTTGCCTAAAAGGCACTATGGGGAGACAAGAGCCTTTGCCAGAAGCCTAAAGCCCAGGGGAGACAGATGAAGGCTCTGGCAAAGCATCGTGGTCTGTCAGTCATGTCCTCCCAGGCTGTCAGGTACTGGATCCTCCTTGGAATGACACCAGAAACTAAGCCAATTGTTAAAATCAATCATTTTCTGTTTGTCTAGATATGTTTGGACATGCTTTCATTCCTTTGCTGTAAAAAATGAAATAGTAAGGCAAGCAAAAAGATTATGGGCTGGTTGTAAAGTTCATGAAAGTTATTTACAGACAACTCACCACACTGAAGAAAGACTTCAGCACACCTGCTGTAGATGTGATTCCAGAAGACATGCTGAAGGCAGTCCGACTACCTAAACATTTAGCTTAGGATAATTATGGATTTCACACACACTGGTCTGATTCCAAAACACATCATGTGCACACAACATAACTTAAATATGACAACCAGCCATGCCAAATCCATTTCTGAAATCCTTGGAATATGCTTTTCAGACACCAAGGAATTAAAAGGAATACTATGGATTTTGGCAGAATTCGTAGCAAAAGATAACAAAAAAACATACATAAAAAGTGCAACCTGCTGTTAATAAACTGCAACAGGCTGCAGTGATGCAAATCATAAATGAGGCTGTGGCTGTGCACCCTAGCAAGCAGACAGCTAGAGTCAGAGCATGGCTGCAGCTAAACCATTTGTCAGATCAACAAACCATTGACAGATACTGGCTAGACAAGCAACTGGTGCAGGTTGTCTGCAACATGTGTGCCCCACACATGTCTGGGCAGACCCTACGAAGAAACCCCATTCCTCTTGAAACCAAAATATGAGTCAGCCTGGGTGCACTTGTATCTGTGACATTCCAGAGACACAAGAGGGATGCTGTAGGACTTTCATAGACAGCTGTCAGCTGAATCGTGGCAAAACTCCTGGAAGCAATGTGCAGCAAGGAGGATGACTACACACATTTTCCATCCTCTCCTTGGAGCGGAGAACTGTAATGCACCTGTTTTACAGCATTGCAGACTTCCCCATTTACTTTGGTGCATTGAAAGTTAGATTCAGATGTCTTGATATATCCAGGGTGCACTACAATATACACCTGAGAAGGCAGCAGAGATGACAATGGCATGTGCCATGCTGCACAACATACCAACTAGAGCACATGGTGGTCTTTCAGCTGCAAGTGTGGTTGAACTATCCCAAGAACACCAAATGTATAAAAAGGACATCCCATAGGTATCAGAGGAGGAGCAGGAGGACATAGGGAGCAGAAGACACAGGCATAGGCAATGTAGGGTGCAGCTACAAATGCAGGCCCAGACAACATGGCAACATCTAGGCCACATCTCTGAGTTATGACAAGCCACACGTACATGCCTACATAGAGTGAACATTGATGTTCAGGTGTTGCCCCAGCACAACAACACAGATGACATCTAATGGAAATTACCCATTAGATGTATTCACTGAGCATCACAATCAATACCATAATCATAACATACTACAACATGAACATATGTCACAACAGGGATGATCAACTCAGGGCACAGCTGACACAGGTATGCATACACCTTCAGATTGTTGTATTGCTAAATGGAAAACAGTAAAGGGCACACACTAGTGCTACACATTCCTATATCTACAATATAATAACATGAAAAAAGAGAAAGCACGCAGGATATAATGCAAAATTGTTACTATCAGAAGACTCATATCACAGTAAAGTGGTGAAATGATAAAATCAGCAAAAAAGAAGAGTAGTATTGCTGGAATTAAATTCATCCCCAAGTCTTAGTGAGTATCTTCACAATGTGGACCCTGTTTTTACAAAATCTCATCAAGGTGACACTCGTATGCAGACTGTATTTTATGTAGCATATGTTGTGAACAGAAGTAGGTTAAAAAATAAAAAAAAGTCCCAGGATAAAAAAAAGTGTCCAACCCTGGTAGGCGCACTAGTGCCAGGACTGGAAAACATGATAGGGTAGAATCCTCAAGACATGGAAACATTCCTACAATGGGTTAGGCCAGGCTCTGGAGGAGGATGGCCACCCTGTTGTAGATGGAAGTAGTAGTCCACAAAAAACATAAAATCTGACAGGCCAAAAAAGAGTCAAAAAGATCCTGTAGTGGACTATTGAGGATGAGAAAGAAATCATGTATCGTTACTATTATGCTAGAAGCCCAGAATTACTGGATACAAGATATTCAAAAAGATTAAGAGAGAAATTAAAAGCAAGAAAAATATTTGCACAAGAAAGCTGTAAGAAGCTTCAAATGCAAATTTGTGTTCATTAATACAACATATTCATAAAAAAGCATTATATAGACCAATTAACCTTGGGCCGTTTGGAAAAAGAAGTAACTGAGGAAGTGTGAAAATATAAAGAACAAAATCTAAAGATTTTTGAAGGTTATTAAAAAGAAACATTGACATGGGAAAGAGAGATCTGATATGGTGTAACATTTATGCTAAGGAAAAAGCCAAACTAATCAAAACAAAAAAAGCAGCTTCAAAGATATTTGAAGAAAAATACAAACAAAGGCACCCAGATATGGAAATTTCATAATACAAAAAATACAATTACAAAGGGGAATGTAGAACAGAAGAGTAGTAAATTACAGGGTAAAGAGATAGAACTGAAGTTATGGAATACCTACAAAGTGAAGGATTTAGTGTAGAAAGTCTAACAGAGGTTATATCACAGTATGATGGAACAATGAGTCCCCAAAGTAAGGAGAAATAGGTGGAGAGGGGTATATATGAAGAATAAATATGGACATGGGAAATTAAAAGACATTTAACATGGTGCAATATTTATGCAAAGGAAAAAAGCAAAACTTATCAATCCATACCTCTCAACTGTACAGATGTTTGTTCAAGTGTTTTTTTTTTTTATTTGGTCTGTTCTCTTCAAAAAATCTAATTTTATAATTTTACAAATCACAGAGGACTGAAGTCACTAAATTATGAAAAACATAATGACATATATTGAAGTTTCATACTTTATTTCCTTCATAAAATGCATGCTAACACAAATCTTATTAATAAATCAGCTTTCCAAGTTTACAAGAACAATATTTAAAATCTGTGCCTATTTTTGGGCCTTTGTCTCCCATTATTTTGGTCTTGTCCAGATTTCTTTTGTTAAGAGGTTGAGAGGTATGACAATGCACCAAAGATATTTGAAGAGAAATACAGGCAAACACATCCAGATATGGAAAATGTTACATTACAGAAATTAAGAAAACAAAGGGGGAAAGTAGAAGAGAGGAGTAGTAATTGAGAAGTTAGATAAACAGAAACTGAAATTATGCATTACCCATGAAGTGAAGGCTTTAGTGTAGAAACTCCAGTTCTGGTACCATCACAGCTTGATGGAACAGTGAGTCCTCGGATTAAGGAGAATAAGCTGGAATGGGAAGCATCTGATCAGTTGCCACAGGAAGATACTCTGGATCCTTCAGATGGAAGTACAAAAGTTCAGCTGGAGTAGCACAGCAAAGGAAGTAACAGGAAAGGGTATCAACTCTAGTGCAGCCAATATTGTGGAGTGATAGATCAGTGAGTTCCCATATGAAAGAGCAGCAGATACGATGCAGCTGAAGAGAAAATGCTACAGGAAAATGTTTTGGAACTTTCTGCAGAATGCTTAGAGGAAACTGAGGAAAAAAAAGAATATGCCCTCTCTTTAGAAGCAAAAGCTCTAGGGGAAGAGTTGCTTGATTTAATAGAGATGGATAGGCATATTAAGACCAATGAAAGAAATGGATCCCAGAAAGCCAATACAACCCAAAATATTAAGTCTGATAAAAGAAATAAACAAAGTAATCAAGACTATTAACAGAAATTCACATGATATCAAAGAGTAAATAGTATATATTACTGGGCAGCAAAATTAATAACAAAGTCTTACCATAAAAATACAGGGCAGTAAGCGAGAAGGGAAGAAATCAAATGCCATCAAGGAAGTATCGAATAGAGAAAACAATAAACCAATTAAGACAAAGAAGTCTTACTGTTAGAAGAGTACAGAAGAGGGAACAGACCAACAGAAATACTTAGAAAGACATGAAAAAAGCAATGTGCAGTATTAGAACAGACCAGGATCTATTGTGCACTATTGCCAATAATAGATTAGATACATCAGCACAGGCAGAAAATGTATTTATTTATTTGACGTTTGTTTACCGGGATAGTCTGATTAGGCATAGGCCCATTTTCAGCAGAAGCCCAGGGGGAAAGCCTCAATAGATACAAGTAACAAAACACATAGGTTGTAATCTTATTCAGTAGTAACATAGACAAAAGAACAGAATTTATACATAATATATATACAAAGTCATGCAGAAAAAAGGCATATATAAAGGAGCATAAGTAGTACATAAAAATAGTAGGAAAATCATGTGTTTCATATGTTACTCATATATAATCATGAATATATATACATGTGACTATGTCACTATTTCTAGTATGCAAAAAAATGTACATGGTGTAGGTGAGGTGTTTGGTTACAATGAAGTAATAAGGGTGACAGAGACATTGGACAGAGTATCTTGAGAGAGAAAGTAAGGTGATAATTGTGATGAGTTTATAGGTGAGATAAGATTGACATATATCAAGTAGACAGAAAACATGTAAAGAGGAAGATAGACAAGTAAGTGTAAACCAATACAGTTGGATGTCAACCAGGAGTTAGACAAAAGGGAATGCTAGTCAATCAGGAGTTAGACAAGAGCAGGTCCAAGAATTAGATGGGACTTTAGATGTATTTTGAACTGTGAGTGATTGGCAGTGGTTAGTATGTGCTGGAGGGTTAAGTTGCAAGTTATGGAGATTCGAATAGAGTAGAAATCATCTCCAAAGTGATTGTTAGCTTTTGTGACTAGTAATAGAAGTGTGTTAGAAGATCTCAAGTGTCTTCTGTTAGTCTGAGGCTGAAGCAGATTATGGAGTACTGGACACCTGTCAGGCTGGTATATTATGCCATTGGCCATTATACATTGGGTGAAAGTTAGGTAATTAGGTAACTCAAGCTGGTCTAATTGGCATAAGGCAGTGCAGTGATGAGATCTTTGATGAGCTGGTAGCAAATCTGGCAGTCTTACTGTAACAAGCTATCCACTAGACAAAAACCTACTAGCCACCTGCCAACATGGATTCAGACCATTCCATAGTACTACTTCTGCTCTTTTATCCTTCATCGACTGCATTAATAGAAATTGAAACAATGACACTCTATTCTCAGCCCTCTTTATTGATCTGTCAAAAGCCTTTGACATGGTTAACCACCACCTTCTCATTAACATACTTAAAAACCTGTCAATGGATGTGCTTGCTATACAGTGGTTCCAGACCTATCTAAATAATAGGCAACAGGCTGTAATTTGGGAAAATACCTTGTCTTCCCACCTCCCAGTTGCCCTTGGTGTCCCTCAAGGCTCCATATTGGGTCCTCTCCTTTTCCCCTATCTTTATAAATGGCCTTCATTCTGTAATCCCCCAAGCTACCTGCATCCAATATGCGGATGATTCCACACTTATATGCTCAGCAAGTTCCCCATTAGAACCCCAGTCCCTAACAAAAAATACTTTTAACATAGTTAAAAAATGGTTTCTGGACCGGTGTCTCCTCTTGAACCAAAAAAAAACAAAAATGCAACTATTCACCCCTACGTGTAGGGCCTCCCCACTCAACTTTACTGTAACATCTAGCAATGGCACTATCATATCTACTGATCCTACTACAAAACTACTTGGTGTACTAATTGATAATAATTTCACTTCTGAGTCTTATATAAATAACACTATAAAAACAGTGAATAAAAAATGAGGTTCCCTCTACAGGATCAAACCCTTCCTGACTCCACTAGCCAGGACCACAATAGCCCATACTCACCTCATCTCTACCTTACTATGTGCCTCCCCTATCTACACTAAACTAAGTAAAATGAATATGAGCAAAATAATTACCTGCTACAACAATATCACCAGGTTTGTAACCGGGTCTAACTTTAGAACCAATCACTGTATCAATCTAAATCAACTAGGCTGGTTAGGATGATCAAATCTAATACTGTTGAACCAACTAATAGTAGCCCATAAGATTCTGTATCAACCAACAAACACACCAATACATTCTACCCTTGTCACCCCCTATAACAGTCTGAAAACCCTACACTCAGCTAACAAACTACTAAGACAAACAACTAAAACTAACAATTCAGCTGGTGACGCATTATTCTCAAATACATTTGGCAAACCTGGAGCAACCTCCCTAATCACATAACCTCCCTAGCATCAACGAACTTATTTAAAAACAAACTAAAACACTATCTTAAATCACACTGGTTATGCCCCTGTGTTAGCCCAAACTAACTATCTAATCTTTCCCTAGATATTAGCCCTCCTATAAATATAATCTTGTTTCTTCTCTTTTGACAATAAGGTGTATGTGACTATACAGTTAATTAGTATCCTTGTACATACTTTGAATGTTTAACAACAGCTGTTACAACCTATGATTTCTTGTGAAACTTTACTGTAGAATATTTGCCTTGTACAAATTTGGTATGAATATCCATATCTGGTTCACACCATTAGTTGTATTTTTTTTTTTGGTTGGTGATTTTTGTTGTCATGTTTTTGTGAGACTATATACTTAATTAGTTACCTCTGTCCTATTTCTTGACATGAATACTACATCTGCTCAGACCAGGATATTTCTTTCTTGTTATTATGCCCAACACAATGATATATACTGTTTCCATTTTTTTTTTGCAATGTATCAATGCCTTTTTAAATTTTCTTGTGTATGTGGAGCTTATCTCCCCAGGCCTCCACTGAAAATGGACATATATCCAGTTGGACTAGCCCAGTCAACAAATGTAAAATAAACTAAAATAAAATAAACAAGCTTCTAGTTCTACTAAATCTGTTTTCTTCAGATTGGTGAAGATAGGAGAGGCATAAAGAAGAGTAGAGAGTAAATGAGTCCTGGCAATAGATTGTCTTGTGGAGTCAGTGAGGTAAGGTTTAATTCTGTAACATGAACCTAGTTTAATCTGGACTTTTTTATGGTAAGAGAAAAGTATCTGTCAAATATCATGTTATTATCACTTATAATTCCAAGTAGCCTAGTATGTGACAGGTTCAATCTTGGAATTGTTAGAAGTATATGTCGGAAAAGGGGAATGCAGAGCTGAAGTTTTGTTACTTGAAATAAATCATAAATTTAGTTTGGTTGGGATTCAGAATTAAGAGTTAGACAGCCAAGATTCTACTGCTGTGAAGGAAAGTTTGGTTATTTCTAGGATTTTAGAGAGTCAGGGGGCAGAACAGATGAGTGCTGAATCATCCGTGTACTGTAAAATTGTAGGTAGGTAAGTGGCAGTGTGGAGCCTGTTGATGAAAATGTTACATAGGAGTGGACCCAAGATAGAACCTTGTAGAACACCTAGTAGATCAGGTAACAGAGAGGATAAATCACATTGCCCATTTACAGCTTGTTGTCTGCCAGACAGGTTATTATGGAACCATGTGAGGGATGTATAGCTTAAAGTAAGGGATGAAAGTTCATTAAGAAGTTTTTGGTGGGAGACAGCATTGAATGCTTTGGACATGTCTAGGAATATGGAGGAGACTAGATAACTATTTCTGTACTGGTTGATGGTGTTTGTGAAAGTTGGGAGAGCTGTAGTAGTACTGTGGTAGGATCGGAAGCCATGTTGGGAATTAATTAGAAGGTTATTTGATAGCAAAACAGTTCAGGAATTTGGAACAGATGCATTTTTCTAAGAGTTTTGATAGTGGAGATAAGATTGCTATTGGCCTAAAAGTTATGTACATGCCCACCTTTATTAAGTGGTGTGATGTAAGCTACTTTCCAAATTTTGAGAACATACTGTTCAATTATGGAGCAATTGACCAAAACGGAGACTGGATAGGAAATAGCGTCAATGGCTATCTTAAGGTACTCAGAAGGTAAATTATCAGCAACAAGAGAAGTAAGTCTAAGTTTGTTGAGTAATTTCCTTATGGTGCTGGTTTGCATAGGTTTGAAGGAGAAGGCATTGGATGAGTCTTTTGTAGTTTTAGGAATGGTTAGAGGTGAGTCGCTGTTACTGTTGGTCAAAGTTAATATGGAGCTAGTGAAATATGTATTAAGTTGAGTGGCTATACTGTCCACATTGTTTGTAGTGGTAGGTGTTGGGGTTATGGATTGACCTGGCTTTAGTGATTGATTTATGGCAGTCCAAATTTTTGGGGGGTTGTTTTTATATCTGTGTTGTGTTGTAATGTAATATGATTTTTTTTGTCATTTTTAACCTGTTTCTTGGCTTTATTTCTTAGTTGTCAGTAATTATCTAGCATGGTTTGATTTTTGTCTGTCTTGTTGTGTGTCCAAGCTTTATCTCTGGTTTTAAGTAATAGCTTAGTTTCCTTAGTTAACCAGTGAGCATAATTTTCTTAATTCTAATGGTTCTAGGTGATAGTGCTGAGTATATCTAAAAATGTACTATTAAAGTATGACACAACATTATCTAGTGAGAGTGATATTAGTGGGTCCAGTCACATCGCTGAAAGGTTGATATAAATGTTTGATGTGATAAATTTTTTTCTGTTGTGTGTTTGTCTATATGTAGTATTTTTGGGCAAGTGTCGATATTTCCTATCAAGGTAGGTGAGCAGATGGTCACTAATAGTATCTGGGAGGCAACCTGACTGGAAGGCAAGAGTAGGTGTATTGGTTAATATCCAGTCTAGTAGTGACTGTCTTTTAGTTTTTGTTTTGTCAATTCTAATTGAGGATTGAATTATTTGGAAGAATCCATATATGTTTATGAAATTTGTAGAAAATGTAGAAGATATGCAGATAATTAAAGGAAAAGTACAAAATAAGCCATGTATTGATGATCCAAAAACAGTTTTATGGAAAATGTGGAAACACAGCAAAAGAAATAGAAACACCACCAAAAAAAAGAAGAAGAGATAGACACATTTTGGAGAAATATCATGCTGAATGAATATAAGAAGTAAAAGAAACACTAAGAAATTCAAATGTACAGGATATGAAATGAGATGAAGTAACAACAAGAGAAATCGAAACACAATTAAGAAATGTCTCGTAACTGGAAAACCCCAGGCCCAAATGCAGTACCTAACTTCTGTCTAAAAGTATTAACATTGTTACGCAAAGATTTAGCCCTGACTAAGAACTACTTATATGAGCTCCCCGAACACACACCAACCTAGTTAACAACAGAAAAAAATGATACTACTCTTTTAAGAGTGAACCTGCAAGCTATCCTAAAAACTATAGACCAATAACTTGCCTTCCAGCAATGTATAAACTGTATACTAGAATTGATGCTGATGGCATTACAGTCATTTAGAAAAAAATCAGTCATGGCAATAGAACAAAAAGATGACAAAAGAAAGTTGTATGGAACAAAATATATAATTTGTTGTTAAATAAAGTCATAATGAAGAATTGTAAAAAGGGAAGAATCTATGTATGGCAGGGTTGCCAGATTTCTGACTGGTCAGGTAGGGACAAAAAAAGTCTTTCACAACAAGTGAAGACTAAATAAAAAGTCTTTCACAGCAAGTGAAGACTAAAAAAAAAAAAAGGTCTTCTATGCTATCTTTAATGCAGAACATCAGAGTTCCGCATTAAACAAAAGTAGCTCTGTGTTAATTTTTTTTTGATTGGCCCAGGCCAATCAAAAATAAATAAACATGGAGCTACTTCTGTTTAATGCAGAACATCGCAGTTCCGCATTAAATAGAAGTAGTTCTGTTTTGCGATTTTTTGATTGGCCCATATACCGGTATACGGGCCAATCAAAAGTCACTAAACACGGAGCTACTTCTGTTTAATGCGGAACTATGATGTTCTGCATTAAACACAAGAAACTCAGTGTTTAGCGATTTTTGATTGGCCCGTATGCCGGTATACGGGCCAATAAAAAAAAAAGAAAACAAAGCGGAGGCTGCCCAGGATTTAAACTGGCAGTGCAGGACTCGGGATCAGGCTGCTGATCCCGGGACAGTCTTGCTCAAATAGGGACATCTAGCAACCCTGATCTATAGTATTGATAGATTACAAAAAAAAGCATTTGACAGCATCCTGCATTTATGGATAAAGAAATGCTTACAAATGTATTAGATACACCCTACAGTGATTGATTACATTATAGAGACCATGAAACAGTGGCAAACCACTTGGCAGCTAAGCCATGATAAAGAATAAATTATTATTCCGGAGTTAAAAATTAAAAGGGGGGTATTCCAGGGTGATTCTTTGTAATTGCTGCTCTTTTTCTTCCACTTAACCCATTAGGCTGTCTTCTTAACAGATTAGGTGATGGTTAAAATTTGGCTCCCAGACAACAGCAAAGTGTAAAGACTTTACTTCTTCTTTTTGGGGATGATTTTAAAAAATATAGTTCATCAAATGAGGAGCTGAAAGCACAACTGCAAGTGGTCAAAACTTTCTCAGATGAAATAAGAATGTAATTTGGTCTTGATAAATATATCAAATCAATCTTTAAAGCAGGAAAGCTGCAATACCAAGAAAATTTCCGCATGTGATATAAGGGAAATTGAGCAAGAGGGAGTATATAAATATTTGGGAACTGATGAAAGATCAGCAATAAAACATGGAAAATGTGAACCAGAATTAGTAAGAAATATTTTAGAAGACTAAAATTAATACTGAAAACAACCCTTTTGTTCTAACTTACAGTTTTGGGGTGATTGACTGGCCCCAAAAGGTATTGGATCAGTTGGACAAGAAAACAAAAAAATGTTACATGCTTCTCAGATACCAAGATTATATATTCCCCATTCTGAATGAGGTATGGGCCTTCTCAAAATTGATTACATAGATAGATCTGCAATTGTAGGACTCCATACATATCTGCTGACCTCACAAGATACAAACATAGCGAGAGTTTTAAAACATGAGGTGAACAACTCTAAATTATTTCCCTGCTTAGTTTAGTAGAAACATATCAGTGTCAAGCAAGAATGGGAATCAAACTAGAAGCAGACAAAAATCTGGTAGCAACTGAATGTGCCATGAAAACAAAAGAAAGAATATAAGGTGAAGGACCAGATGAGAATGCAATAAATGTGAAAAAGGCATAAATATTGTTGCAAGTCCAGAAAACTCTTGGAACAACCTCGCATTGATCAGGATCTGACACAGGAATGGTTAAGGAGAGGTAAATTTAAACCAGAAGATGAAGAGTTAATATTGTCAGCTCAGGATAATGGACTACACACATGTTGGTTTACATAGTCCATTGAACATGTTAGAGAAACAAACAAATGCATGTTCTGTAAAACGGAAATGAAAACAGTTGCACATCTTGTTGCTGGATGTGATATGTGTATGGCAGGGAGCCTGAACACTGAAAGGCAGAATGATGTGGCTAGACTATTGCACTGGGGATTGTGTAAATATTATAATACTGATGTAGCTCAGAAGCAGTGGCAACATGAGCCAGACACTGTTGTAGAGAATGATGAATTTTATATCACAAAGAATCACCCATTACCAACAGTTCAAAAAAATAGATCTGAGAAAACCAGATATAGTAGTCTATGAAAATAACATAAAAGTAACATTGATCGTTGAAATCGCTACACCTAGCAATTACAGGAACTTGCATACAGAGAGACACAAAGTTATAACATACCAGGATTTGCAGGCAGAAGTAAGGGAATTGTGGAAGAAGGATACACATACAATTCCAATAGTATTAGGAGCAACGGGTTTTCTTAAAAAAGAACTTGCTGTCTTATTTAGATATTCTACCAATACATGTTACTCCTTATGAATTGTAGGAGTCAGTTCTGGGCACATTACAGTTACTGTGAAGATCACTTTTGGCTAACATCAAATATTGAAACAATACTAATTTCATGAACATTAATCATACTTTAATTTAGAAAGGCATCCATTCCTGTCATAGTATTAGAAACCCAAAAGACTTGGAGAAATTAAAATAAATAAATAAATAAACAAATGAAGTAGTAATTCAATAATATTTATGTTATTTATTTTACATTTGTTGACCGGGATATTCTTAACCGGATTTATGTCCATTTTCAGTAGAGTCCTGGGGAAATAAGCTCCAAGACATTGCTACAGTACTAACATACAGGTACTAGCTGTTATACAGTTAAATATTACAAATTTTAAACAGTTCAGGAGTCTTCACAGTTTATACAAAAAACATGTTACAAGCGTTACATAAGATATTTTAGACTTTATGTACAAGACTTCATTAATAACTAGAAAGTAATTGTTAAACAAATGCATACTTCAAGTTTCAACAGTTCAGCAATGCTCACAGTTTAAACAATACTTGTTGCCTGCCTTAGGTAGGATGATTTAGAATTATATGCAGAAGAATTTAACCAGGTATTTTAAATTATCTCTATTAGGATAAGATATGTTTTTGCCAAGGATAGGCCTTGATCGATAAAGACACAGATAGAGCAGAAATTAGGTCTTAAGAGAGGGTATTTGGGATATAGTATGAGATTACTCCGGATTTGTACAGGACATAACCAATGGGTTTTAAGATAGAGTTTCAGATTGTGTTTAAAAAGTGTAAATGAAGACAGTGATGTAATAATAGCAGCCTGCTATGTGCACTACACTGTTGGACACACTCTAAAGCAGTTCAGGGCAACCCCACTGACATCTCACACTACAGTCCGTTCTGTACTGACCACGTAAAGACACATGTTGCCCTGATTGCTTTACAGAGGAGATTGATGGGCTGACAACACCATATTGGGGTGAAGGCCTTGTGTCTGGCAGGACCACACGAGATGGGCCAATAGCTGAACTCTGTATAGTTTAGACCACAGACAGTGATTCCCGATGACCAATGGTGGTTCTGCAAACTGGTGTCCTGCCTGTCCCATGTTGTAATCTGCTGAACACAGTCAGGGAATGCAGAATCCTTCCGGTAGTATGACACTCCTATAGTTCTGTAGAGGCCATGGTATCTATTGACCATGCCACAGCTAGCAGACTTTCATTCTGAGTGGCCAATGCAGCCATTATCTCACTGAGTCTGCACTCTTGTCCTTCAAGCAAGACACGTAGCTGATGTGCCACATGATCTGTTGCACTTGCAAGTGCTTGGATGTCTGATCGATGCCGTTGCAGTGACCATTTATTTGCCTGCAACAGAAGGCAGACACCCTCTTACACCTGGTCATGCGCAACATCTGCTCACATATGTCTACCTTAATACCCTGTTTCTGTTTGTTGTGTGGAACTGACATTATCAATGGTCTCAACTAGGGTCTGTTGGTCAATAGCCTTAATCTGTGCAACATCCACTGTGCCATCATCCTCCAAGTGACTAGTCAAGTTGACATCAACATCTGTGGCTGCAGCTGAAGCAAAATCACTGTCACCATCAAAGACAGACTCTCCAAACACTTCAAGGTCCTGTGTGCCAAGGGTCATTATCTGAAACCACATCATGATTGCTGGATGTGTTGCTGGATGATACAGAAAGTTGATGTGCTACAAGATACAAAGATACAGATCAGAACAATTTGCTTACATCACATGATAGGTATTAAAGACATATGGCATATATATCTCACTGCAATGTTACAATTTTGCAAATAATAATGACTGTACATGAAGTCTACTTTATGTATTTATGTTTCACAGAATCTACATACATAGGGTATATAATTTGGTTACAAGGCCAACATACATGACATGTGTGAGGAATACAATAAAACACACATCTAACAACCCCTCATGGAAAATTAGCACTGCTGAAAGGGGATGAACTTCAATTTTATTAGGGAAAACAAAAATAGCATTACTGATCCCAACATTACCACCATTAATCAGTTGAACACAGTTAAAATATACTGAATGTGTGACATACACAGCCCACTAATATGTATGGTGGATGATGTTGATGCAGATTGACCTAGGAATTGTAAGAAGGACACCGTATTAATGGAGGACACAAGAGGACTGACAACAATAACATTAATGAAACATACTTAATAGCATACCACTGACAGACTTCTGATATGTAGAGGTTGTAAGTTGTAGAGTGGATCTTGCCATGGGAAAGTAAAGAGAAAGATAGGACAATCATGTATTTAGCAAAAACAATGCTTACAGCATCACATATACGACACTGTGACATGAGTTGCAATTACTCATGTGATGAGCATTGCAGCTGTACACCAGATGGGACTGTGTTGACAAATATTGACATAAACATCATTTATCACATGTGTGCTACACATTGATGCAAACTATATAACTATTTTACTGTAACACACCTAGTCTGTCTGCACTTGAACCTGCATGACTTGGTCCATCACAGGATGTACATGTGGTGTACAATGTTAGGTAAAGAACAATATGCCAGTAAACAACTTTTCCATGAGATGAGGCTAAGCCAATAGCAAGGTAGTGGTCACAGTAACATTACAGACACGCTCAACTGCAAAACCTGGTTTAGTCCTGAAGCAGATGGATCTGTCAAGATTAAAGCAAACAACATTACACATGGTGTTTGGACTGCTAAGTCTGTACTTTAGTTTGTATTAATACATCATTATAATTATGTTTATCATCTTCAGCCTGTGTGGATGTGTGTGAATGTATAATTCTGCTGCTGTAAATTAAAAACAACAACACATGAATATGCATGCTATAGCAATATGCAGTGATTGCCTCTATACCCAGCCACGTTATGGAAACAAGACTCAATTGTTTGGCCTGAAACTCCAGCTGCAATCCCACCCCTGGGGTGTCATCGAGGGTGGTCCAGTACTGGTCGCATCCCTCGATCTCTCATAGCATTTCACTCTGACTGCATGAAGGATCATATCTGAGCAGTGTTGTCTGCAGGCATCATGGGATCAGCTGTGTCCTCCAACTGCATTTATCATGTTGGTGAGGTTGGCCCAGATTTCATGTCTGCAAACTGTATCATCAGAATGGCCTAGGACTGTATGTCCATGTTGGTGGAGTGCATCATTTATGATGCAATTTTCTGGGGGGAGAAGTTGTCCCCCATAGGATGGTTGGTCATCTGAATGAAAGTAATATGCACATGATAATATTCCTGTGTGAGGCCATTTATGTCAACATAAACAGTCTGCATTCTTATGTAATGCAAAGGTCTGTATAACACTGTTTGTGATACGTACTAATGGGACATATAAAACTTAACAACAACGCCTTCATAAATAACATTAGTGAAATGAATATAAGTTACAATATCTTTAGAGTCTATGAGTGTGATTAGAACCGCCTCAGACCACAGATATGTTGAATGAGCACAACAGCATCATGCCACTGAAGTCAGTAAAAATTTCATATTAAGATACTACAGCAAGTAACAATGTAACAAATTATGGAAAATATCAGAAAACCTCAGGATCCGTAGGCAGACCACAGACAGAAAGCAGAAAGGATCCTTAGAGATGGTAATGATACCGCCTTTTGTTAAGAAGCATCATATAAGAAATCTCCATAACACCAACAGCACATGTTTTTAACACTTTTGTTAGGAAACATGAATTGAGAAATATCCATAATATCAACATAACATATTACATATGGATAGTGTCAAAATCCGTAGGTTTTTGTAGTTACACCACAGAGTTCAAGAAATTACAAATAAGAATTACAGATGATCTGTAAATCACCCTTTATATATTGTTAACATTTGCAATATAAGGCTGTTTATCCAAATGCATATGGGGCTGAAATCAGTTATTTAAAATAGCAGGACCTGTAAGCATAAACTTCAAACCAACATCACTCCAGTAACATATGACAACTTGTGTTAAAGATAACATTTTGAGTAAAACTGATTATTAACAGTGTCTTTGGAAATTGTTGACTTGTAGAGATTCACTAATCAGCAAGACACAAATGCTACCAATTGCCAATGTACCTCTCACTCAGATTCACAGAATTGAAGTGTGCTTACGGTGCACCCACCATTAAGTACCATTTGCACCATACATAATTAATTCAAGTTTTTGGAATCTCATTTGTGCGCCTCTGTGTAAATTGGCTTCATGTGCTGTACCACCCTATAGGTATCAATAAGTGGTATCATGTGTGGCTCATGCCTGTTATCCTCCAATGATCTCATAACATGATATCAGCGTCACTAACAAATATTGATTTTAATATAATTACTATCAGACCATTGCTAATAGTAAACTGAGTGATACGTCAGTGAGCATTTCTCTATGTTTGCATTTTCTAGACTTCTACAACTTGGAGATTGTTATGGCTATTTTGAGAAGGCTAAGACATGTCCATGCACCCAACTACATAGACAAAGAGAAGACCCACATGTTGACTATGTATGCCAGATTGGAGCAGAGGATGAAAGCCAGACCAATGATGACTTCACCCTAATAGATGTATATAATGGGATCATGAGGGAGCAATGAAGGAGGACAGGGATCTAGTCAAAGTCAAAGTAAACTTTATTGTAATTCAGATAAAAAAATACAAAGAAAACAGTTTTCACAAGATGAGAAGGACTCATATAATGGAAGAAATTCTAGACAGTACAGTTACAAATACACACGTAGATAACTTACCCACTACCATTTTTAAGATAGGATAGCAGCACAGCATAATTCACAGTCTCTGTACTTGTGCAATTAATAATTTAGTTCAGATTGCATAACTTAGATAAATAGAATAATTTAATTCTGCAATAGCAAAGACAATCATATTGCACTTATGATGTTCTCACAAATAAAGAGTTTTGATATAGTTAAGGTAAGTTGTTCAACAGTCTGATTACTTGTGGAAAGAAACTAGTACTGAATCTTGATATTCTACACCTGATACTTCTGTATCATTTCCCCAAAGGCAAGAGGTGGAACAGTCCATGTGTGGGATGATACTTGTCCCTTATCAGTTTCACGACCCTGCCATAGCATCTGCAAGAGTAAAGGTCATGTAAGGACTGGAGGTTTGATCCTGTGATTTCCCTGGCCTGCTTTAGAACCTTCTCTAATGCCTTGTCATCTGTGTATGAGCAGTTTCAATACCAGACTGTGATGTTGTTACAGTATGCTTTTGATTTTCACCCTGTAAAAGGTCATGAGGATGTGGGAGGGGAGTTTTGCTCTGCATAGTCTCCGGAGGAAGTGGAGAAGTTGGGTTCTCTTTACAAGGCTGGACATGTTTTTTGCCCAGCTTAGGTCAACTGAGACATACCACCCCTTGGAATCTGGTGCTTTTTACCCTTTGCATTGCTGTACCACTGGTGGTGATGGGTGCATGGGACCCTTGCTTCCTCCTGAAGTCAACAATGATTTATAGGTTCATAGGTTCCTAGGTAGGTACTGGGCTATTGGCCCTAGGGCCTATAAAAACCTAGCCAAAAAACGTACCCTGGCTTTCGCCACACAAGAAAATTATTTTCCTGTGCCCCTGTTGAGCAGTGCCACAGAAGTGATCCCTGGGGTGAATTTCCCATTTACCATCCAATCATCAATATTTTTCTTGAAGAGTGCTAATGAGGAGCTCTGTTTGACATAGATAGGTAGTCTGTTCCAGAGTATGGGAAGTCTCTGGGACAGGAATCTATCCCTCCAGCATGCTCTGTTTATTGTGGTGACAAGGTTTAGGTCCCTAGAGCGTGCAGCTTGGAGAGATTGTGATTTCTTTAAGTGGAACATCTCCAACAGCTCTGGGTTTGACATAGCTTTGTATGTTAGGCAGAGATCGCCCCTGAGTAGGCGATATGCAATGGAGTAAAGCTGTAGCTTTTTGAGAAGGTCTGCGTAGGGCATCTGTTTGAGGCCAGTAATCCTCTTTGTGAGGTATTTCTGTGGTCTTTCCAGTTGTTGTAGATGTCTTGTGAGGTATATACCAAAAGAGGTCTTGTACTCTATAATGGGTCTAAAGAGTGATGAGTAGAGGGGAACAATGACCTCTTTTTTTCTGGATGAGAATCCTTTTGTGATGAGATGAGGCATGTAGAAGGATTTCCTGACCACTGTGGCAATGTGATTATCAAAGGAGAGACTACTGTCCACCTGTGTCCCAAAGTCTCTTATTACATTTTCGGCATTAAGTAGACTACCAGCTATGTGGTAGTTCATGGGTACAGAGTTTTTACCAAAGGGGATGACAATACACTTTTTGGCATTGAGCTTCAGGCCATGGCTTTGACACCAGGTATCTGTCTCAGTGAGGCCCTTTTGTAGGATGTTTACATCGTTAGGAGTTTCGATTATGGCTCCTAGTTTGCAGTCATCTGCAAACTTTGTTAGCCAAAGACCTTCTGTGTTAGCCTGCACTTCAGAGAAGTAGATACCAAACAGGAGAGGACCCAGGACTGAACCCTGTGGTATTCCACTTGTCACTGGTCTGAAGTCGGATTTGGAATCCGCTACTTTCACAGTGTGGGTTCTGTCCATGAGTCATTTGGCAACCCATCTTGTGACATAGGGATTTATATCTAGTTTAGTGAGCTTATCTATAATTCCAGAGTGGGGGATGGTGTTGAAAGCCTTGGCGAGATTTAGATAAGCTGTGTGAACCATTTTACCCTCATCTATGGCTTTGGTGACTGCTTCAAAGAAGTCAATCAGGTTTAGGAGACATGATCTGCCTTTTACAAATCCAAACTGGGTAGGGTCCAGAGTTTGGAGATTACCATTGTCTTTGTTTATGAGTTCCACGATGATACATTCCATGGCCTTGCAGACTAGGCTCGTCAGGCTAATGGGGCAGTAGTTCCCGGGTTCCGTCATGGCTCCCCCTTTGTGGAGTGGGATAACTGTTGCGGTACGCCATTCAGTGGGTACAAAGCCTGAAGTGAGGCTATGATTGAACATGGTACTTAGGTAGGGTGCCAATTCATTTTGTAGTTCGTGTAGAATGCAGCCTGGGATATTGTCAGGTCCCATGGATGCTGTGTTCTTGGCTTTGGAGAGTGTGTTTTTTACTTGTGCAGCCGTGATTATAGGAACTTTGCATTCTTCCGGTATATAGATGGGCCCTCTAGGGGGTGAGAGGAGGGTAAAGTTAGCACTGAACATATCTGCTAGGATGTTGACAATATCAGATGGTTCTGTATATTTAGTGCCATTGTGCTGTAACTCAGAGCAGATCTGAGTGTTCCCATTGAGATTCTTGACATAGCTATAGAATGCTTTGTGGTTGTCTTTAGAGTCAGTGGCAATTTTGTTTTCATAACTAGTTTTGGAGGATTTTATGAGGGATCTCAGCTTCTTACTGAGGTTGACCAGGGAGTTCCTCCAGTCATGGGAATTTACTCTTTTTTGCAACAGTTTCTTTCTTCTGTTGTAGAGTTTGTTTATGGCAGAGGACCACCAGATTGGCTTCCTTTTTTTTGGAAGATAACATCTTGGTTCTATTAGGGATAGCATGATCCATGCACTCGTGTAAGTGTTTATAAAGTGCATTTGTGTAGGATTCAGCACTCATACCTCTATTGTCCATCTGCATGGGTGTCATGAAGTTTGCCACTTCTTTCTTAGGAAGTGTGAAGTTGGCTTTGGAGAAGTTTTTTTATGATGGTTTCCCTAATTGGGGGTGGTGTTGGGATGTGGATGTCTAGGCTGATTAGCTTGTGATCGGATTTGACCAATGAGGAATTGACCTGTGGTGTGGAACACTGGTTTCCCATGTTGGTAATGACCAGGTCTAGTTTATTGCTGCCCCTGGTGGGGATGTGAATAAGTTGATCCAAGGCGTTGGAATTTATGAATTCTAGAAAACGTTGAGCAAAAGAGTTGGTACATGAGAAGTTTTCCCAGTTAATGATGGGGTAGTTGAATCACCCATTATTAGGGTGTTGGGTTGTACCCTAATACTTTCCAGTGTACCAAGAAATGAGGAGTGGGAATCCTGGGGCATGGTGGAGGGTCTGTAGCAAGCTACAATTTGGATTGCGGTCTTGCCCAGAGTTAGTTGCACTTGGATAATCTCGGATACATTATGCTGTGCAACTAGCCTGGAGGTGTGGATATCCTTAATGAATATGGACACGCCTCCGCCTTTAGTGCTTCATTCTGGGTTAGGTGGCTGAAAGGTGTGGTATGAATTGTAGCCTGGTAATGCAGGGGTGCTCTCTGGAGCTTTGAACCAGGTCTCTGTCACTGCACCGATGTCAATGTTCTCCATTTTAAGGAGTGCCTCGAGTGAGTGCATTTTGAGGTTTACACGTCTAGCATTGAGTAGCATTACCCTCATATTTTGCTTGCTTGTACCTGTTATGGTGGTGAATTTGTCATTTGAACCTTGCCTAAAAAAGGCACTATAGGGGTGGCAAGAGCCTTAGCCAGTATCCGGAATCCTAAGGGCGACAGGTGCAGGCCATCTCTGGCAAAGCATCGTGGTCTGTCGATCATGTCGTCCCAGGCAGACAAATACTGGATCCCCTTAGAATGACACAAAAAGCTTAGCCAATTGTTGAAGTCAGTCATTTTGTCCTTGGACTGTGGTATCATTCTGGGTGATGGCAGGATGCTACTCAGGGTCAGGGTCATACCTGCCTGGGATACAAGATCGGAGAGCTCCTCCATGTCTCTTTTCATGTAGTCCAGGGAGGTACATCTCAGGTCATTCACAACAACATGGACAATGACAGTGTCATATTTGTACTTATTGTGGAGTGACCTGAGTGCATGCGTTATGTGACAAATGTTTTGTCAACATTTATTGCTAGGTTATTGCTAGTAAACCATCTGGTGAGTTGGCTCACTTTCTCTCTGTATGCCCCCTCATTCTAATTTCTAATTAGGCCAATCACAGTGGTATCTTTGTCAAACTTGATGTTGTGATTTGTCTGATGTTTTGCAGAGCAATCATGGGACAGTATTGTGAATAAAAGTAGACTTAGTATGCAACCTTGTGGGACCCCTGTGTTCAAGGTGATGCATAATGAATAGTTCTTGCCAACTCAAACAGTTTGGGGCCTGCTCTTAGCAGCTCATAGACTTCGCTAGTGAGCAATAAAATCACATACATAACTCATTCCTCCTAAGAAGGTACATAGACACATTTATTTTAGCCAGAAAGGAATGCCTTTCTGGCTGATTACACACGTTTTCAATATGTGTTGATACCTGTTCTTTCTTTAAAGTAAAATGTGCAGTAAATGTTTGCATTTTCTGTATTCATCTCTTCTCCATGAGAATTCTAATAGACACCTGCAGAACTTGCTTTTTAAACTGAAACTGTTATCTTTGCCTGTAAGGCACCCAACCAACTTATCTATGTTTTGGCATGCCGTGGGATCCAATCCACATAGGGGAAACGTATCAGTAACAGTTATCTTGGTTTAATTCCCCCAAAGCATTTATTCTGAGAATCATATTCAGATTCTTGTTATTCATCTTTATGTTGTGCATGATTACAAGTAACTGAGTTAGTTATTCAAGTCTTGTGAATATGCATGTAATCCATAATGTCCTGATAACATCGCTGTTCTAACAACAGGGATTTTAGAACAGTACATGTTTGCTTAGGAACAATGTCTGCTGCTTGTTAGTTTGGTTTGTAAAAATCAGGTCAAAATGCTGATACTTTGGCATGCTGATGGTACACATCCAGAGAGAGGATACATATCTGACACTGTAATCTTGATTTAATCAACTCATAGCATTTACTTAGAGAAGCAGATTCCACTTACTGGCATTAACTTATATTTTGACCATGGTTGCGAAGAAGTTGGTTATTTGTCAAATTACTACGAACATATCCATAGTCTGTAATGTTCTGTTAACATCAAGTATTTCACAGCAGGTTCAGTAAAGCTTTCTAAAGACTGTTGTATGTCTCACCAATTCCTTGGTTCATAGGATTATAGGAAATTACTAGTCTATCGACCCAGAGGTCATTTTAAGCCTAACTGTTTCATCCCAATGTAATACCATAGAAATGCTAGTCAATACCCAATATTGCATTTAGTGATGACTGCTCATGTCCAGGATGGTTGTGGGCTCTATCCTGGTAAGAGTTTACACTGCCCCATCCACTCGTCCAGATTCCTCTTGAACAGTGTCATAGAGATGCTCTGTTTCAAATGAATTGGTGGTCTGTTCCAAAGACATGGTAGCTGCTGGGAGATTAATCTGTCACTCCAACATGTCCTATTTAAGTTGCAGGCCATATTTTGGTCCTTGTAACAGGTAGCCCTAGTCCCATTTGTTTTATGGATATGCAGCAAGTTCATTAGGTTTGGGTCTTGAATTGCTCTGCAGGCCAGGTATAAGTCTCTCTTAAGAAGGCCGTATGATACAGAGTATAGTGACAGGGGCTTTAGTCGGTCTGTGTAGGGCACATGCTGGAGCCCCTTAATTTCTTTTTAGAAACCTCTAAAGTCTCTCTAATTGCTGCAGGTGCTTAGTATGGTACATACCAAATAGGGCATTGTACTCAATTATTGGCAGGATAAGTGCCAGGGGTTATAACTTCTTTTGCTCTCAAGGTGATGTTTTTACTAATCAAGTTCTAATTTCTGGTTAAAGGCTTATAGTGCCTGCATATTTGAACTGCTTCTTACTGAAACTGGTACACCTTGTTTGCTGTAGCATAGACTAGATCCAGGCCTGCTGAATCTAGCTTTGTTTGTATAACTTGAGCACTTATCCAGGCATTCTTTAAAGTATTCAATTGTATTCATTACTGCTTGGTAGTAACTTGATTAAAGTGTAGCTATCATTCTAAGTCTTTTGGATTAAGCACTTGGGCTTCAGACCAGTTGTTTTACATTAGGAAGGTTTGTGGCCTGCACTGTGGTGGCAGGACAGGTAGCTTACATCCTTCTAAGTTTTGAACTGCTGATTGAGGGCTCAGTGTCTGTTATTCTAAAAGTGCATTAGTTCTGGTTTAAGCACTTGGGCTTCAGGCCAGTTATTTTACATTAAGAAGGTTCGTGGTCTGCACTCTTGTGGGAGGAGAGGCTGGACTCTTCCCATCTGAGCTGGGAATTTCTGGTTAAAGGCTTATAGTGCCTGCATATTTGAACTGTTTCTTACTGAAATTGGTTGTTAGAAAAATCTACATGCTGCTTAGAAAATATATTTACATACATGCTGCTTAGAAAATATATTTACATACATGCTGCCTAGAAAATATATTTACAATGTGTGCTGCTTAGGAAGATGTGTATTTAATCATTCAAACACATATAAGTTGTATGATCAAATATATAGAGAAATGTGTGCTTTAGTTAGGAATAAATGTACTTAATGCATTTAATTCTGTCTTACTAGAATAACAGTAGAAATAAACCTGCATATTATTGCTTGAAGTACAAGCTGCAGTGTAATCAGAAATTTGACCTTGGCAGCTTGCAGATGCAGTCTGGCTCATGTCTTTCAAGTAAAGATTATTTTGCAAAGTTAGAAAATAATAAATCTGTTTACATGTATGTCCTCTTTCCTGCCTCCACCAGGAAGTAGCCTTGTCACTATCTCTGATAGTGCAGCTGGACAAGAGAAACAAAAGGAGGCTTTAAGGAAGACTTACATCTATTGTATTTGAACTAATCAGAGAACCTTGAATTGGCTACATCCTCAGGAGGTCATCGTGACTGACCAGCTGTTTGCAAGGCTGCAACATTCTCATGGGAAAAGGACTTTTTGAAAAACACGAACTCAGCAGTTTTTATGAATTACTATGATGTAAAGACCCTGTCACTGACCACACCAGTAAGGTGGGCAAAACTGATAATGAAATGTATATAACCAATGTGTTTTGGTCAATAAAGCAGTCAAAATTCTATACAAACTTTGTGTATGGTTTTTTGCCTCCTAATGTACATTAGTGATATCTGAGTTGCTCCTGCATTATTGTTTGTTATTAATTGACATTGTGTTTGAATAACTCAATGATTTTTACAGTCTGACTCTAACAAATTTATTTAACATCTTGGTCCTAATCGTGCCAGAATTCCCTTGGTAAGCTACAGGTCAGAATATATAGGTGGTATTGAAGCCTGCCCAGAAGAAGGAAAGACCTCCGACTGAATTGTCGTGCCCAAAGAGGCTGTCCACTTGTCTGATCTGTGGCGGCGGAAAACTGGGTCCTAAAAAGCCTATCAAACATAAGCAGGAGGCTCGGGTAAGCAGAATTCCTCTCTTTGTTTTTGTTTTAGATCGGGGACCAGGTTACACTGTGCTATTGCTAAGGTTTGTGATAGCAGGGAGAGAGGTAGTCAGTATTGTATCTTGAGTCATAGATCAGGAAATAAAGCAAAACAAAGTAAACAGTCATTCTAGACACTACTGTGAATACGGGAATAGAGATACCACGTGGTACAAGAGAAAGGGTTACGTAACAGTTCTGTTGTTTTCTCTCTCTCTCTCTCTCTTCTTTTTTCTTTCAGAGACATGGGAAATGAGTGCACTAAAGGGTCACGTGACCCGCCCTAACAGAAGATGCAAAATATATGCAATTACAGAGAGCAGATAATGTGAGATATTTTGCAACATGGGTTAACAAGTATGACTTTGATGGTAAATTGGATAAAATGGCATTAATAAAACTTTTAAGACAGTTAAAATCTGACAGAAGGTCAGGCAAAAAGCAACGACAGTTGGGTGTTCCTCAAGCACATAGGTGGATTGAGGAAGAACCAAGGGAACAGAAAATAAAAATGCAAAGGCATTATTTTTAGACAAAGAGGATAATAATGTAATAGTAGCATCGGTCCCTCCCTACCACGTCACCGATGCCTTACTCAGAATATGAAGCGGGCGGGCTGACCCCCACGCTACCCAGAGACAACAGGGATATTAAGACAACCATTTGTAAGAGAACCTATCGGGACTAGATCCCGAACACGCCAAACACTTGTAGATGTTCAACCAAGCGGAATTTATTAGATGAGGGTGAGGAAATCTGTCCATTAATAGAAGTACCAAACCCCAGGCAGGACAGGAGGGCCAGGCCTCAACTCTCTTAGTATACAGACCATGGACACCGGAAGACATCCGAAAGCTACAGAAGGAATTCCCATCCAAAAATTAACTTTGAGAAATTTTACAGGATTTACAGGGTATGAGATTAAGTTACCACTTAAATGGGAAGAGGTAGAAAGAGTAGTTAGACAAATTTTAGGTCCAGACTGGCACATGATTTGTGGCACCTGGAATGCCCGTGACGACAACACAGGCCACTCCTACATAGTGACGCAGAACTAGATACTAGATTGAAGGGTCTTACAGACCGCATTACTGAAAAATGGAAACCTAGGGCAGACTGGACTTGCATTAACCAGTGTGTACAACAAGATAATGAAACTGTGGATGCATACTATGGTAGATTGTTAGAATGTTTTAATAACCATAGTGGCATGCCTGTTCCTGAAAATCAAAAAATGATAGTTCATATGAACAACAATTGAAGAATGCATTTTGAAAGGTTGTATTGCCCTGTCAATAGCTTCATCACGAAGCACATGATAGATCACCGAACAAGTAGGCTTCAAGCCTTGTTAGAATATGCTAGACATGCCGAAAACATTTTAACAGTAAAAGAAAAGAAAACGCAGGTCTTCACAGCTGAAGACGGTGCGGAAGTTTTGTAGTACAAGCAGCCAAAGGGCAAGCAAAATATTCAGGGTAACAAACGCTCTGACAAAAACTCAGAAATTTATGCGAGCAGAAAGAAAAAAGGTGAATGCTTCAATTGCGGTAAGAAGGGACATTTGGCAAGGGATTGCAGGAGCAAGGTACCTGGAAAAAAGGATAAGGAAGATGAGGATTGACTATATGACAGTTATGCTGCTCAGCAGTCTTCAGAAGAGACTAATGAGCAGGGGATGAGGTAAATGACATAGAAGAAGCAGGTGACATGCAACAGGATGTAGAAGTTGGGGAAAGTGAAGTTTTATATCTGGCACTACTGAGCTTAGAGCTCTATTTAGCAGACACAAACCGGAAGTTACACTTCTGGTAGAAGGGAGAGAAATCAAATTTTGTGTGATTCAGGAGCATCACGAACTTTGATACATCCTTCAAAGTTACCGAACACTCTGAGTCACCTGATTTCATATTAGTGAAAGCAGCAAACGGACAGTTGTACAGGGAACCACTTTCCCATGACATAGCAATAACTGATCCAGTCTCGGCATGACCCAGAGAAGTAAAATAGTACTTTCTGCCAAATGCCCCATGAACCTATTAGGAAGAGACCTTATGCAACTTTTTGGCATAGCAGTAGTCCCTACCATGAACGGTATGGAGGCACAGAGACAAACTGACACCTTTGTAGTACGGTCGGAGGGGGAGGCTTATTATTGGTACAGCCAGGATCTGGTTACAACCGGACCAGGGCAGTGACCGAGGAATTGATGAATGTAGCCACTAGCAAGGTGCCTCCCTCGATACTGACCAGCAACATTTATTACATTGTACCTATATTATTGTAGCACACCAGGACCTGATAAAGAATACGAACAAAAGTTGTTCAGGAATCCTGCAAATAGACTGATATTACGGACCCTATACTGGGACACTGAGGGCAACAGTGTGGTGAGTTGTTCGTTACCTCAGGAGTTTTTGGAATTGTACAAATCCAATAAACTACCACACGTTAGCCTAACCAAAAACAAGAATGTTAGGTGGGTAGACTTAGGTGACAAAGTGACAGGATGGGAGAGACTAACTGACTTGGAGTTATCGGACTTAGGAGTACAGAAACAGAAACTGAATTGGTTAACGCCCAGCTGTACACTTACAACAGAGTGAAGACAGCTGAATGGCGTTCTTGATAGAAGAAGAAGAAAAGCTTTGAGTAAAATACCAAATGTTCTTTGGTCAACAGGAAAATCAGATGTAGGACTTATTCGTACAGCAGGGCCAGTAGTTATTACACCAAAATCAGCCTTTAGACCAAGGAAAAGACAATATCCTTTGAGCAAGGATGCAGAACAGGGAATCAAACCTATTATAATGGCATTACTCAAGGAAGGGATACTGGTGGAATCTTTAGATTCACCATGTAATACTCCTCTATTTCCTGTAAAAAGGCAAACGGGAATGGCGGATGGTACAAGATTTACAAGCTGTAAATGATGCGGTAATACCAAGAGCACCTACGGTGCCAGACCCACATACTTTGTTAAATGATTTGAAGCCAACAGAAATATTTCACCGTGGTAGATATTAGCAATGCATTTTTCTCAATACCTATCCACCCTGACAGCCAGCATTGGTTTGCATTTACATTTCAGGGCAAAAGGTATAATGCATCCGACTACCACAGGGATATAGTGAAAGTCCAACAATATTCGCACAAGAGATGGCTAGCAACCTGGCGGGTTTTTCTCCACCAGGGGCAGCCAAGTACTACTTTATGTAGATGACATCTTGCTTGCAGCTCCTACCCAGCAACAGTGTAGGGAAGACACAATAGCATTACTGAAATTTTAGCTGAGCAAGGGCATAAAGTGAATAAACATAAATTGCAACTTTGGAAAGAACAGGTTAAATACCTGGGATATGTGATATCCAAAGAAGGCAGAACATTAGATGAAGAACGAAAAACAGCTATTTTACAAGCACCCAGACCAACTACCAAGAAGGAAATGATGTCTTTCTTGGGACGACTAATTTTTGTGAAGTTGGATACCAATTATGCTTTAGAAACGGCTCCATTGGCTGATTTAATATTTAAAACACCAATGGCAGCACAAGAAACACTACACTGGACTCCGAAGCAGAGGCAGCCTTTTGCAGACTAAAAACTGATAGTTTCATCATTAGTTTTAGGGCTTCAATTACCATAAGAGATTTTTCCAAACTGTAGATTGTAGGGGATATATGACGTCAGTACTGACGCAACAACATGGCGGCAAGCAACGCCCATAGCTTATTATTCATCACAGTTAGACCCGGTGGCACGATCATTACCACCCTGCGTACAAGCAGTAGTCGCAGCAGCTATGGCAGTGCAAGCTTCAGCCTCAGTAGTGTTGTTTCATCCTCTCACGTTGAGAGTACCTCATGCAGTTGCGATAATTTTACTGCAGGAAAAATAGCATTTTATCCCCTGCCAGACATCTTTCTTGCATGACCATACTATTGAGTCAACCCCATATGACAATTGAAGCGTTGTACAACATTAAATCCGTCAACGTTACTTCCAATTCCTGTGGATGGCATACCGCACAGCTGCCTACAGGAAATGGAACAAATAACCACACCCAGACAAGATCTTACTGATATACCTTTAGCTGACGCAGAGGTGACATTTTTTGTGGATGGGTCCTGTAGACGAGGTCCTACAGGGAAAAACCTAGTGGGATATGCAGTAGTGACTGATGACGAAATCATAGAAGCACAACCCCTGCAACATAACCTGTCAGCTCAAGCAGCAGAATTGATAGCTTTGACGTGCTTGCACTCTAGCGAAGGCAAATGTGTTAACATATATACTGACAGTCAGTATGCTTTCTCTACAGTGCATGTCTTTGCACAACAATGGAAAAACAGGGGAATGATAACATCTACTGGCAAACCGATTAATCATGCGCAATTAATTCTGAACCTGTTAGATTCTATTCAGTTACCCACTAGAATAGCTATCTGTAAATGTGCAGCCCATACAAAACAACAAGACAGAATTTCAAAGGAATGCGGGCTGATGCAGCTGCGGCAAGCTGCCTCAGACCCAGAAACTGTGCTTTTAAATGAAGAACTACAACCTTCTGAGACTCTAGATTTAGAAATGTTAAAAACAATGCAGACATTAGCTACAAAAGCAGAAAAGCAAAAGTGGATAAAACGAGGAGCAATCCTTAAGAGGGACTGTACATCTCCAAAGAAAAGAAGCCCATATTACCATCTAATTTATTTAGATATGCAGCTTTGTTGAGCCATGGGCAGAGCCATGTCTCAACAGGGGGGATGGTACAGTTAGTTAACAAAACATTCCAAACATATGGATTTACAATTATACACAAAAATTTTGTGCAACATGTCATATTTGTAGCAAACATCATGCACAGGGAGCATTTAAACCAAAGCGAGGAGTTTTCCAACACCACCCTATCCGTTCCATACTATTTGTATGGATTTCATAGAACTGAACAAATGTGAAGGGAAAAATACTGTTTAGTAATCATAGATATGTTTTCAAAATGGGTAGAAGCTTTTCCAACTAGAAATCCGGATGCAGCAACAGTGGCAAAGGCCCTAGTGAAAGAAATCATTCCTAGATTTGGCATACCGGAAAGAATTTATAGTGACAATGGGACACATTTCGTTAACCAAACGATACAGCAGCTTGGGAGATTTTTGGGATTTCTTTGAAAAACCATTGTGCTTATCACCCTCAGTCAGCAGGACTGGTGGAGAGGTACAATGGAATTTTGAAAAACAAGTTGAGAAAATTAATGAGTGAGACTCAAAAGACTTGGATTTGCTGTCTGCCTTTAGCACTGCTGAGCATGAGAACTGTTCCAAATGTAAAGGGCTTGACCCCTTTGAAATAGTGTTTGGAAGGGCATATTGTGTGCCACAATGGAAGGCCCTCATGCCTGCAGAGCTGGAGGCCGATGACTCATTAGCTAGTTATATGAAAAGTTTTTAACAAATAAGACTGTTTTGCAGTTGAACTCTTTTCAGATAAACAAGAAACGAAACCAGAAGCCGTGCTGACCCCGGGGTCCTGGATTTGGCTGAAAATCATAAAGAGAAAGAACTGGGCGAGTCCAAGGTGGGAAGGTCCGTACCAGGTACTGTTGGCAACACCCACCGCAGTGAAAATCGCTGAGAGAGCATCTTGGGTTCATTTAACCCATTGCAAACCTGTTAAGAAATTTAGTCTGGACATACCACAGGAACAGGATGGCCAGAGGCAGAATGAATAAAAATGTGAAACAACCCAAGAGACACTGGTTCACTGGCCTACTGATCATACACTTAATAACTATGTTTGTAGTAACCTTTTGTTGTTATGGTTTTTCTTGCATATAACTACAGAAGTGAAATTAATAAAACGTGATGAAGGACTGGCTATAGACTGGCACCCAAACTTTAACACATACCTGGCTATGAAACGAGTTTATGTAGAGACTATGAACGTTTCAAATTGCTGGGTCTGTACTGCAATACCTACAGCATATGGAGGACTTTTGATGTCTGCTGTCCCCTTGGGAATAAATGCAACTTGGGAAAACCTGTTATTTGACACAGGCACTGTGAGATCACAAGACAAAGTGGCATTACACTTGCCTGTTACTCAGAAAGGAATTGTTTGTTTTGTTAAAAATGATACACTCCAGGTTGGTTGGAGTAACTGTAACATAACTGTGTCTTACAAATGTTATATAAAACCTATAGACCAAGGTACTAGTTGCAGCACGAATTATGATTCATATTTAAGCTTGATGAAAACAACATTGAGAAATGTGCAAAAATCTCCTGAAATATATAGACAATTCTCTGTTATAGATAAGAAAATGTTTCATTCAGGGTTAACCGCATCAGTACAAAAGTAGAAAACTGTTATTTTGTTTGTGGGAAAAAGCCTATAAATGGTTACCTGAGAATTGGTCCGGCAGTTGTTTTTGGGTTATCTGGTTCCAGCCATAAGACATACTGCAGAATTGCCCTGGGTAAAAATACGTAATGTAAGAGATGTAGCTCACCGAGCTGAAAATACAGTCAGAAAACCTACTAATCCAGTGGGTAAGATTGAAGCAAGCTGGAAGGATCATTCGTCTGTGAAAGACAAAGAAAAATTGACCCATATGGACTTGAGTGACAGTGTTATATCCTGGGCTGGAATATTCCCAACCTATGGAGCAGTCAAATCGATTTGGGAATTGAGAAAATTGTCAAAACTTCTCAATGTAATGAGCAATGCAACTTTTTCCGCTCTTGAACTTGTGACTGATGAGATGAATGCAATGAGAACAGTTGTATTACAGAACCGAATGGCTCGACTTCACCCTAGCGGCAGAGGTGGTACGCGCTTATCAAAGAAGAATGCTGTGTTCATTCCAGACAACCAGCATGAAATCAATGACCACCTGGAGGTAATACAGCAGGTGTCAGCAATGGCAGAACCAGGCCCAAACCCACTGACGAACTTTTTCCAGAATCTGTTTGGGGGGTGGGGGTCGGTCCTTATGAACATTCTGATTGCAATTTGTGTGGTACTGCTCATAATTGGAGCATGTGTCTGCTAGGGATACCCTGTGTGAAAAAATTAGTTAAAGAATTAGTTGATGTATCAGTGACTGAAACTATGTACCAAGATATAGAATTGAATTTATTGATACCGAGTGAAAGTCTATCTGAAATATAAAACAAATGACTTACTTAGCTGAAAGTCCTTGAAAGGAAAAGGCTAAGAAATGAACTAACACTGTTTATGTTTCAAGTAGTATTAAATGCATTAAAAGGAGGGAGAATGTTAGAAAAATCTACATGCTGCTTAGAAAATATATTTACATACATGCTGCTTAGAAAATATATTTACATACATGCTGCCTAGAAAATATATTTACAATGTGTGCTGCTTAGGAAGATGTGTATTTAATCATTCAAACACATATAAGTTGTATGATCAAATATATAGAGAAATGTGTGCTTTAGTTAGGAATAAATGTACTTAATGCATTTAATTCTGTCTTACTAGAATAACAGTAGAAATAAACCTGCATATTATTGCTTGAAGTACAAGCTGCAGTGTAATCAGAAATTTGACCTTGGCAGCTTGCAGATGCAGTCTGGCTCATGTCTTTCAAGTAAAGATTATTTTGCAAAGTTAGAAAATAATAAATCTGTTTACATGTATGTCCTCTTTCCTGCCTCCACCAGGGAAGTAGCCTTGCGCACTATCTCTGATAGTGCAGCTGAGACAAGAGAAACAAAAGGAGGCTTTAAGGAAGACTTACATCTATTGTATTTGAACTAATCAGAGAACCTTGAATTGGCTACATCCTCAGGAGGTCATCGTGACTGACCAGCTGTTTGCAAGGCTGCAACATTCTCATGGGAAAAGGACTTTTGAAAACACGAACTCAGCAGTTTTATGAATTACTATGATGTAAAGACCCTGTCACTGACCACACCAGTAAGGTGGGCAAAACTGATAATGAAATGTATATAACCAATGTGTTTTGGTCAATAAAGCAGTCAAAATTCTATACAAACTTTGTGTATGGTTTTTTGCCTCCTAATGTACATTAGTGATATCTGAGTTGCTCCTGCATTATTGTTTGTTATTAATTGACATTGTGTTTGAATAACTCAATGATTTTTACAGTCTGACTCTAACAAATTTATTTAACATTGGTACACCTTGTTTGCTGTAGCATAGACTAGATCCAAGCCTGGTGAATTTAGCTTTATTTGTATGCTGCTTGTTTGTTTGCTTGTTATTTCCCTGAAACGCTAATTCCACCTAAAACGCGGCTTTTCAGCACTTCTGTGGATCCCTAGTGATATCTGCATTGCTTACTGTACTTATTTCCTTGTTTCACTTGAAAGAAAGTTACTGTTTGTCGTTTTTGCATTTAAGTTACCTGTAACACATTGCATTTAAGTTACCTGGCACTTGCTCACTAAAGCAATTATATAAGTCAGCACTAAAATATTAAAAGCACTACACCCTCACAAATGCCACTTGAGTACCTCGTTCCCCATTGGCCCTTTTTTTCAATTATAAAGGAATTCCCAATACTATACTAGCATGTCCAAAGGTCAGTTGTCAATCTCCTCTCCGGTCCAGCTGGTGAATCTGGGAATCTTGAGGCAATGTTACAACTGCCTCATGTACACAGACAACCCTCTCCTCCTCCCAACAAATTCCAACACATGTGAGAGATGCAACCATATAGCCATACTGGAGGCTAAGCTCTCTCAACTCAGTACTGGTGAAACCAGTCAGGAGGAGAAGGAAACCACACTCACTACAATTCCAGTCTCACATAGACTACCACGACAGCAAACCAAACACATAAACACACAAAAACATACTTGGAGGCTCTAAATAAAAATCTGCCTAAGCAGCAGAGACCTCCAAAGCAGACACCCAAGCAACCGCTACCCCAAAACAAAACACATGCAACACATAGCTCACAAAGTCAGTGTGCCGAATAATCACAGCCCTTAAGGCTAAACAACACACCTGATACACTTGTAATAGGTGACTCTATCGTCAGGCACACTGACGGCCCGCTCACCAGGCTGAACAAGGAGAAGGTCACGGTGAGCTGCCTGTCAGGCACTAGGATCCGCCACATAACACAAGCACTCAGGTCACTCCAAGGCAAGTACAAATATGACTCAGTCATTGTCCATGCTGGTGTGAATGACCTGAGACGTACCTCCCTGGACTACATGAAAAGAGACATAGAGGAGCTCTCTGAGCATGTAGCCCAGGCCGGTATGACCCTGACCTTGAGTAGCATCTTACCCTCACCAAGAATGATGCCACAATATGAAGACAAGATGATCAATTTCTACAATTGGCTTAAGTATTGGTGTCATTCAAAGGGGATCCAATGCCTGTCAGCCTGGGATGACATGCTCGACAAGCCAGCCACGATGCTTCGCTAGGGATGGCTTGCACCTGTCACCCCTGGGCTTTCGGATATTGGCAAAGGCTCTTGCTACCCCCATAGTGCCTTTTTTAGGCAAGGCTCAAAAGACAAACCCACCTCCATAGGTATCACAAGGAATAAGAAACTAAGAGTAATGCTACTCAATGCCAGAAGTCTAAACCTCAAGATGCACGCACTCAAAACTCTCCTTAGCATGGAGAACATCGATATCTGTGCAGTAACAGAAGCATGGTTCAAGGCTCCCAAGAGCACCCCAACACTACCAGGTTATACCTCATACCATGCTTTTCGGCTCCAAAACTTGGACCGTACCGCAAAAGGAGCGGGAGTATCAATATTCGTCAAAGATACCCACACCTCCAGGTTGGTGGCACAGCACGAAGCATCAGAGACTATCCATGTGCAACTAACAGTGGGTAAAACTGCCTTCCAGTTTATAGTCTGCTACAGACCACCCTCCCAAACCCAGGAACCCCACTCGGCCTTCCTAAGAACACTGGAAAATATGAAGGACTCTCCAAACACCATTATAATGGCCGACTTCAACTACCCAAATATAGACTGGGAGCATTACTCTAGCTCCAACACCCTAGCCCAAAGGTTCCTAGAATTTATAAACTCAAATGCTATGGAACAACTTGTTACCATTCCCACAAGAGGGGAAAACATACTGGATCTGATCATCACCAACATGGGGACTCTATGCTCCAGACCAGAAGTGTATCCCTCACTGGTAAGATCAGACCATAAACTAATCTCACTGGATATTCATATCCCGACTCCACCCCCTGCCCTGAAAACCACAGTGAAAAACTTCTCTAAAGCAAATTTCACACTCCTCAAAACTGAGGTGGAATCCTTCAAAGCCCCCGGGTCTGTGGAAAATACAGCCCAGACCACAGAATCCTTTATAAACGCATTCTATGAACACCTTCAGGAACGCATGGATCATGCAATCCCAAATAAAACCAAGACCCAATCCTCCAAAGGCAGACGTCCTGTCTAGTGGACCCCAGCCATAATCAAATTATACAATAGAAGGAGGAAGCTACTACATGATAGAGCAAAATCCCAAAAAGGGAAGGCATCTCTGATCAATATTAGCAAAAAACTACGGTCACTCATAAAATCGTCTAAGGCCAGCTTCGAGAGGAAAATTGCACAGGACACTAAGGATAATCACAAGGCTTTTTTTAGTTATGTTAGGAACCTGGGTGGGAATTCCTAGATATGCTCAGAATTAGTCCAAAATGACAAAAAATACACTGAACCCACAGACATTGCCAACATCCTAGCTGACAGGTTCAGCGCAAACTCCCCCCCTCCCCACCAAAAGGGCAAATATTTATCCCAGCAGAGTGCTGCCCCCCTGACATCTCAGATGCTCAGGTAAGAGCTGCCCTCTTCAAAGCAAAAAACACAGCATCAATGGGACCAGACAGTGTCCCGGGCTGCGTCCTACATGAACTCCAAGAAGAGCTAAACCCAAGCATAAAACTACTGTTCAGTCTCAGCCTTACTACAGGATATCTACCCAAAGAGTGGCGTACAGCAACAGTGGTCCCTCTCCACAAAGGTGGTGCCTCAACGGATCCTGGAAACTATCGCCCCTTAAGCCTGACTAGCTTGGTCTGCAAAGCTATGGAAAGGATCATCATGGACCTCATAAATAAAGATATTGGGGACCTACAGACACTGGATCCTACCCAGTTCGGCTTTGTTAAAGGCAGATCCTGCCTCTTAAACCTGGTTGATTTCTTTGAAACAGTCACCAAGGCCATTGACGAGGGGAAGGTGGTCCACACAGCCTACCTGGACCTTGCAAAAGCCTTTGATACAATACCCCACTCGGGCATTATAGATAAGCTCGCCAGCTTAAATATAAACCCCTATGTCACTAGATGGGTTGCAAACTGGCTCAAGGACAGAACCCACATGGTTAGAATTGCTGGAGCCATGTCAGACTCCAAACCAGTTACAAGTGGCATCCCACAAGGTTCAGTCCTGGGACCTCTCTTGTTCGGTATATATTTCTCGGAGGTACAGGCCAACACGGAAGGAGTGTGGCTGACTAAGTTCGCAGATGACTGCAAACTGGGTGCCATAATCGACCCTCCAGCTGACACAAGCATCCTCCAAAAGGGCCTCATAGAAACAGACAACCGGTGCCAGAGCCATGTCATCAAGCTAAACACCAAAAAGTGTATAGTCATCCCCTTTGGCAAAAAAAAAGTGCCCACAAATTACCACATAGGTGGTAATCCACTAAGTACAGAAGAAGTAATTACAGACCTGGGGACTCAAGTTGATAGCAAATTTGACAACCACGTGGCCAAAGTGGTTAAAAAAACATTTTATATAGCCCACCTAATCATGAAGGAATTCACATCTAGATCAGGGGAGATCATTGTGCCTCTTTACTCATCCCTCATCAGGCCCATAACTGAGTACAATGCCCCTTTTGGGATGTACCTTACCAGACACCTGCAGCAACTGTACCTCAACAAGAGGATCATAGGGTTCAAACAGATGCCATATGCTGCCCGGTTAAAGAAACTCCAGCTCTACTCAGTGGCATACCGCCTGCTCAGAGGCGATCTGTGCCTGACGTATAAAGCCATGTCCAACCCGGAATTAATGGACATGCTGCACCTCAGAAAATCCAAATCCCATCGAGCTATGCGCTCGAGAGACTTGAACCTCAGCACTGAAATAAATAGGACATGCTGGAGGGACAGATACATAACCCAGAGGCTCCCTTCACTCTGGAATAAAATCCCAGTCCAGGTTAGGCAGAGTCCCTAATTGACTCTCTTCAAGAGGAATCTTGATGAGTGGATGGAAGATCGCAGGTTTACCCCAGGTATCACTTCTGTGTCACTGTTAGACAGAGGCACAGTATACTAACCTCGAAAAAGGGCATAGCAAAATTAATTTAAAATGAGTGGCGAAAGCCAAACACACTTATGCCCTAGGGCAGATAGCCTAGTATGAACCTATGAACCTATGAACCTAAGTGTGCTATGTAGAAAGCTTTCCTTACTACAGTAGACACATGGTGGTCAAAGTTAAGGTCATAGTCAACTTGTGATCCCAGGTCCCTTATCACTTCATGTGTACTTAGGGTTGTTGTTGATTTGATAGTGTGAGGGGACACTGTTTGCACCAAAGGGAATGATGATGCATTTCTTTGCATTCACTTTGCATTCACCATGACTAATACACCAGTCTTTGGTCTGTGTGAAACCCTCCTGGACTATACTGATATTATTTGGGGATTCAATTATTGTACCAAGTTTGCAGTCATCTGCAAACTTGGTCAGCCACAACTCCTACATTTTGACCTGAACTTCTGAGAAGTATACACCAAAGAGTAGGAGGCCCAGCACTGACCCCAGTGGCACCCCACTGGTAACAGGTTTGCTGGGTGATGTGGATTCACCCACTTTGATAGTGTGTGTCTGGTTTTTGAGCCAGTTGACAACTCATCTTACAACACAGGTGTTTACACTCAGTTTGCTAAGTTTATCAGTAATGCCTGAATGTGGGATTGTGTCAAAAACCTTTGTCAGGTGGAGGTATGCTGTGTGCACAGATTTACCCTCTTCAATGGCCTTGGTTACCTTTTCAAAGAAATCTGCCAGATTTAACACGCAGGATCTTCCCTTCATGAAGCAGAATTGGGTAGGATCCAGGGTTTAGAGGTCACTTATGTCTGTATTTATGATGTCCATAATGATTTGTTCCATGGCCTTACAGATGAGGCTGGTCAGGCTTATGGGTGTGTAATTCCCTGGGTCTGTTGCTAGTCCACCTTTGTGGAGGGGAATAATCGTTGCTGTTCTCCATTCCACAGGAACAAAACCTGTGGTTAGGCTATGACTGAAAAGGACACAGTGGTGACGTTAGTTGATATTTTAGCCTGTTTAGAAGACAACCTGGGATGTCGTCTGGTCTCATAGAGGCTATGTTTTTTGCCTTGGACAAGGCTTTGAGGACCTGCTCTTCAGATATGTAGGGTGAGGGTGAGATTTGGGGAAGGTTTGTGGTAAGTTAGGAGGGGATAAGTGAGTGAGATTTTGACCAAATCTATCTGCTAGTAGATTTGCTATCTTTGTGGGGTCAGTGTGTGTGATACCGTTGGACACTATTTCTGTACATGCTTGGGTCCTAACCTTAAGGTTACGTGCATAACTGTAAAAGGCCTTATGGTTATCTTTTGCTGTACTTGCTAAGTTTCTCTCAGAGCATTTCACAAGTTGTCTTATTTGCCTGTTGAGGCCAAGGAGGGTGCTTTTCCATTGTTAGGGCCTTGTCTTTGTTTTCTTGGACAACAACTTTTTGCATTTATTGTAAAGTTTGCTGATGCTGGATGTGCACCATGAAAGCTTGTTTTTACTTGGTGGTCTGGCTAATGGCCGGGTTTATACACTTATGCAAGTGATTGTACAGGGCTTTAGTGTAATCTTTCGCATAGTTACCACTTCTAGCTTGGGGTGGAGCTTATAATGCATTTATACCTTCACATAGGAGGGTATAGTTTGCCCTTGGTGAAGTTTTTAGTCCAATTTCACACTTTGTAAGTTCTGGTGTTAGTGCCAGCTCGAAGGTGACTGAGGTCAGTTTTTACTAACGAGGATCCAACAGTTGTGTCAGTGCATCTGTTTGACATGTTGCTGAGGACCAGATCAAGAATGTTTGCACCCCTTGTTGGGGTATAGACAATTTGTTCCAGGGTGTTTTAATTAACAAAGTCACTGAACATTTGTATTAGTAATTTATGGCTAGCCATGTCAGACTCCAAACCAGTTACAAGTGGCGTCCCACAAGGCTCAGTCCTGGGACTTCTCTTGTTCGGTATATATTTCTCAGAGGTACAGGCTAACATGGAAGGACTGTGGCTGACCAAGTTCACAAATGACTGCAAACTGGGCGCCATAATAGACTCTCCAGTCGACACAAGCATCCTACAAAAGGGCCTCATAGAAACAGACAACTGGTGCCAGAGCCATGGCCTCAAGCTAAATGCCAAAAAGTGTATAGTCACCCCCTTTGGCAAAAACAAAGTGCCCACAAATTGCCACATAGGTGGTAATCCATTAAGTACGGAAGAAGTAATTAGGGACCTGGGGACCCAAGTTGATAGCAATCTCTCATTTGACAACCACGTGGCCAAAGTGGTTAGAAAAACATTTTATATAGCCCACCTAATCATGAAGGGATTCACATCTAGATCAGCGGAGGTCATTGTGCCTCTTTACTCATCCCTCATCAGGCCCATAATTGAGTACAATGCCCCTTTTGGGATGTACCTTACCAGACACCTGCAGCAACTGGAAAGACCCCAAAAGTACCTCACCAAGAGGATCAAAGGGCTTAAACAGATGCCATATGCTGCCCGGTTAAAGAAACTCCAGCTCTACTCAGTGGCATACCACCTGCTCAGAGGCGATCTGTGCCTGACGTATAAAGCCATGTCCAACCTGGAATTAATGGACATGCTGCACCTCAGAAAATCCAAATCCCATCGAGCTACGCTCGAGACTTGAACCTCAGCACTGAAATAAATAGGACATGCTGGAGGGACAGATTCATAACCCAGAGTCTCCCTTCACTCTGGAATAAAATCCCAGTCCAGGTTAGGCAGAGTCCCTCATTGACTCTCTTCAAGAGGAATCTTGATGAGTGGATGGGAGATAGTAGGTTTACCCCGGGTATCACTTCTGTGTCACTGTTAGACAGAGACACAGTATACTAACCTCGAAAAAGGGCATAGCAAAATTAATTTAAAATGGGTGGCGAAAGCCAAACACACTCTGGCTAGGCTTATAAATGCCCTAGGGCAGATAGCCTAGCATGAACTTATGAACCTATGAACCTATAGGTTTCCCAGTAAATGGTGTGATTATTGAAGTCCCCCATAACCAGTGTGTTCAATAAAATTTGGATTGTCTCCAGTTTTGTCAAGTAGACTTCATGGGTGTCGTGACCCATGAAGGAGGAACTATAACTGGTTATGACTTGAATGGGGGTCTTACCCACTGAAACCTGAACCTGGAGTAATTCCACAGAGTTGCCCAGTCTAACTAGATGGGAGGTGAATTTATCTCTAATATAGATTGAAACACTGCCTCCTTTTGGTTCCCACATGTTCATTTTCTGGTCTAAATGTGTGGAAGGCATTGTAGCCTTGCAAAGCCAGGGTACTCTTTGAGTCCTTGAACCAGGTTTCTTTGACTGCACAGACATCTACATCAGAGATACACCTACTATCACTAGGGAACAGGTCCTTAATGCTCTCTCTAAGACCAAGAACACTGCATCAGTGGACCCAGACAATATCCCAGGATGCCTTTTCAATAGCATGAAACATGATCTATCAGGGCCTCTTGAATTACTATTTAACTGTAGACACCAAACAGGCTTCATGCCTCATGAATGGAGAAAGGTGGAAATCATCTCTCTCTGCACAAAGGTGGGCCATCTACAGACCCTGGAAACTACAGACCCATAAGTCTCACTAGTCTTATATGTAAAGCCATGGAGATAATTACCATGGAGATGATCAATAGTGATATAGTAAACCTCCAGACACTGGAACCAACCCAGTTTGATTCCGTCAAGGGCAGATTATACCTACTCAGCCTGGTGGACTTCGTTGAGAAGGTCACCAAAGCAATGGATGAGAGCAAAGTCATTCACACTGCCCTCCTTGACCTGGCCAAGGCATTTGACAAAATACCCACTTGGGTATTGTTGAAAAACTCAAGAGGTTAGGTACAAACCAGTATGTCACCCGGTGGATAGCCAACTGACTCACAGACAGGGCCCTGGAAGTTTGAAGTGGGGAGTCCACCTCTACAAAGATGGCAGTCATAAGTGGAGTCCCTCAGGAATCAGTCCTTGCACCGCTCCTTTTTTGAATTTACTTTTCAGAAGTCAAGGCCAATGTCAGTGATCTCTGTCTGACTAAATTTGTAGATGATTGCAAATTAGGAGCTGTCACTGAATCTCAAACTGACACAAACCTTCTCAAGAATGTGCTGACAGGGACAAAGAGCAATAGACTAAAACTAAATGCCAAGAAATCCATAATAGTATCCTTTGGGAAGTCATCCATCTCTGGTAGTGATCATATTGACAACACACCCCTTAAAACTGACCCACTATTTAGGGACTAGGGACACACATAGTAATTTAGCCTTTGATCATAATGTGTCTACAGTGGTGAGGAAATCATTCTATGCTGCGCAACTTATAAACAAAGGTATGGCATCTAAGTCCATGGAAGTCATTGTTTCACTGTATTCGACATTCATCAGGCCTGTAATTGAGTAAAATGCCCCCTTTAGTATGTACCTAACCAGGCATATCCAACAACTGGAATGTCCACAGGGGTTCCTGACTAAAAGAATACAGGCATAAGTAACATGTCCTATGCAGACCGCCTCAAGGCCCTATCACTATATTCTGTCTCCTGCAGGCTTTTGAGGGGAGATCTATGCCTGGCATACAGGGCATTATCAGACCCCATTCTTCATGGACCTCCTGCATATCTACAAAACAAAGAACACCAGAATTACCATTTCTAAAGATGTAAACCTTACCTGTGATATAAATAGGATCTGCTGGAAACATAAGTATGTACCCCAGAGATTACCCCATTTATGGAACAGGTTTCCCATCCATGTGAAGCAGAGTTCCTCCCTAACCCAATTCAAGTGCAACAGGAACAATTGGATGGGAAACCGGAAATTCATCCCTAGTTTGGCACCTATGTCTCTAATAGACAGAGGAAACCTGTAAATGGTTCATCTCCCAGGCCCATGCTTACACTTATCAATGGTATTAGAACTTGTCAGAGATTCGGGATGCATGGCTATACTTAAAAAGGCCCTTGTGGTCATTAACCTAGTAAAAACCTATGAACCATATAGCAACACTAAATCCACATATGCAGAGGCCCTTAACTGCAACCTGTCCAAGCAACAAGGACCTCTGAAGCTGAAATGCAAACAAACACCAATCACAACCAAAGTGACACATAGTCCACAACACCAGTGTGCCACGCAGCAACAGCCGCTAAGTCAAGACAACGTAACTAACACTTTAATCATAGGTGACTCTATAGTCCGGCACACTGATGTCCCACTCACCAGGTTGAACAAGGAGAAAATTACAGTCAGCTGCCTGTCGGGTGCCAGGATCCACCACGTAACGCATGCACTCAAGTCACTCCACAACAAGTACAAATATGACTCTGTCATTGTCCATGTTGGAGTGAATGACTTGAGATGTACCTCCCTGGACTACATGAAAAGAAACATGGAAGAGCTCTCAGATTATGTGGCCCAAGCAGGTAATGACCCTAGCCCTGAGTAGCACCCTGCCTTTGCCCAGAATGATGCCACAATATAAGGACAAAATGATTGACTTCAACAAATGGCTAAGCTTCTGGCATCATTCAAAGGGGGATCCATATCTGTCTGCCTGGGATGACATGACAGACAGACCACGATGCTTTGCCAGAGATGGTCTGCACCTGTCGCCCCTGGGATTCAGGTTACTGGCTAAGGCTCTTGCCACCCCTATAGTGCCTTTTTTAGGCAAAGTTCAAAGGACAAAATCACCACCGTAACAGGTACAAGCATGCAAAATCTGAAGGTAATGCTACTCAATGCTAGAAGTCCAAACCTCAAAATGCACTCTCTCGAGGCACTCCTAAAAATGGAGAACATTGATATCTGTGCAGTAACTGAGACCTGGTTCAAGGCTCCAGAGAACACCCCTGCAATACCAGGCTACAACTCTTACCACACTTTTCGGCCACCAAACCAGGACCAAAACACTAAAGGTGGAGGAGTGTCAATATTCACCAAGGATATTCACACCACCAGGCTAGTTGCCCAAAAGAATGCATCTGAAATTCTCTAGGTGCAACTAACACTAGGTAAGACTGCAATCCAAATTGTTGCTTGCTACAGATCCCCCACCATACCCCAAGATTCTCACTACTCCTTTATAAACATACTGGAAAATATTAAGACAGAACCAAACACCCTAATACTGGGTGATATTAACTACCCTGCCATTAACTGGGAAAACTACTCATGTACCAACACCTTTGCCCAACGGTTCTTGGAATTCATAAATTCCAACGCCCTGGATCAACTAATCCATAGTCCCACAAGGGGCTCCAAAATCCTAGACCTGGTCATTACCAACATGGGAAATCGATGCTCCACACCTATGGTCACCCCCTCGTTAGTCAGGTCTGACCATAAGCTAATCACCCTTAACATCCACATCCCACCCCCACCCCCCAGTAAGGAAACCTCCATAAAAAACTTCTCCAAAGCCAACTTCATGCTACTCAAGACAGAAGTGACAAATTTCATGACACCCATGCAGACGGGAACTGAAAGTTCAACTGCTGAATCCTACACTAAGGCGTACGAGCACATCCACTCATGCATGAATCGTGCCATCCCAAATAGAACCAAGATGTTCTCATCCAAAAAAAGGAAGCCAATCTGGTGGTCCCTTGCCATAAACAAACTTTACATCAAAAGGAAGAAACTGTTGCAGAAAAAGAGAAAATCCCAGGATGCAAAAAACTCCCTTACCAGCCTCAATAAGAAACTGACATCCTTCATAAAATCCTCAAAAGCTAGTTACGAAAATAAAATTGCCAAAGATTCCAAAGACAACCACAAGGCATTCTATAACTATGTCAAGAATCTAAATGGCAATGCTCAGATCTGCTCTGAGCTAAAACAGAATGGCATTAAATATACTGATCCCAAGGATATTGCCAATATCCTGGCAGATCGATTCAGTGCCAACTTCACCCACTCTCACCCCCTAAATGGCCCATCTCAATACCGGAAGATTGCCAAATTCCAGTAATAATGGCCACACAGGTAAACAATGCACTCTCCAAAGCTAAGAATACAGCATCCATGGGACCAGATGACATCCCGGGCTGTGTACTACAAGAACTACAATATGAACTGGCACTTTACCTAAGTGTCATGTTTAATCATAGCCTCACCTCAGGCTTTGTACCCACTGAGTGGCACAGAGCTACAGTTATCCCACTCCACAAGGGGGGATCCACCTTGGATCCCGGAAACTACCATCCCATCAGTCTGATGAGCCTTATCTGCAAGGCCATGGAGTGTATTATTATGGAACTTATAAACAAAGACATTGGCAACCTTCAAACACTGTACCCCACCCAGTTTTGGTTCGTGAAGGGCTAATCTTGTCTCCTGAACCTGACTGACTTCTTCGAATCAGTCTCCAGAGCCATGGACAAGGGTAAGGTGGTCCACACAGCCTATCTAGACCTTGCCAAGGTCTTTGACACCATCTCCCACTCTGGAATCATAGATAAACTTACTAAGCTGGGCATTAATCCCTACGTCACCCAATGGGTTGCTAAATGGCTTACTGATAGAACCTACACTGTAAAAGTAGCCGACTCCAAATCCAGCTCCAGAGAAGTGACAAGTGGAGTACCTCAGGGTTCAGTCCTGGGACCGCTCTTGTTTGGCATCTACTTCTCTGAAGTACAGGCCAACACTAAGGGACTTTGGCTAACTAAGTTCGCAGATGACTGCAAACTGGGAGCCATTATTGAATCCCCAAATGATGTGGATACTCTACAAAAGGGCCTTACAGAAACAGATGCTTGGTGCCAGAGCCATGGGCTCAAGCTCAATGCCATGAAATGTATAGTTATCCCCTTTGGGAAAAAGCATGTACCCATGAATTACCGTATAGGTGACAGTACACTAAACACCAAAAGTGTGATAAGAGACTTAGGGACACAGGTGGACAATGGTCTCACCTTCGATAACCACATTGCCACAACAGTCAGGAAATCCTTCTATGAGGCACACCCCATCACTAAAGGCTTTTCATCCAGAAAAAAGGAGGTCATTGTCCCACTGTACTCATCACTCATTAGACCCATTATAGAATACAACATCCCGTTTGGTATGTACCTCTCAAGACATCTACAACAACTGGAAAGGCCTGAGAAATACCTCACTAAAAGAATCACAGGCCTAAAGCAGATGCCCTATGCTGACCGCCTTAAAAAACTCCAGCTATACTCTGTCGCATTTCGTCTACTTAGAGGCGATCTCTGCTTAACATACAAGGCCATGTCAAACCCAGAGCTGTTGGACATGCTACACTTAAAAAATCCCAATCCCTCAGAGCCACACGCTCCAGGGTTCTAAACCTTGTCATCACATTAAACAAAACATGCTGGAGGGATAGGTTTCTGACCCAGAGACTCCTCAGACTCTGGAATAGATTGCCCATACATGTCAAGCAGAGTGCCTCTTTGGCCCTCTGCAAAAGGAACCTTGACGATTGGATGGGAGAAAGGAAATTCACCCAGGGGATCACGTCAGTCACACTGCTAGACAGGGGTCCAGGGAAGTAAATAGTATGGGAAGTAATAGCCAGGGAATTGTTGTGGCTAGGCTTGTATAGGCCCTAGGGCTGATAGCCTAGTACCAAATTATGAACCTATGAACCTATAAGTGCTTCCAGGGAGTCCAGTTTTTGGTTTAAGGGCCTAGCATTTAGCATTACCCTTATTTTGTTCTGATTTTCCATTGGTCATACATATCTAAGTATGACTGCCACAAAGTTTGCGACATGTCATAATCTGATAGTTCATAGGTCAATATGGTTTTCTGCATTTCACCATGGCTGATATGCATTCCCACCCTGCTTGTCAACTTTCCATTGCCTGTGTTGTGCAGTGTGCTCTTTGTGTAACTTACCTGTCCTTACTGTTTTTTGCCAACCTTTGCCTGCCTTGTGCTGTGATATTTGTTCTATAGGTATAACTATTGTCATGTCCTTCTCCTCCTCTTTCCCATTTCCTTCTATTTTTCAGCATCCCTCTTGTGTGTCTCTCTTATTCACCCATACCCCATATATTATTTTTTTTCTCCCAGTTTCCTTGGGTTTATGCTTCACATGTGTTCCCCACACAAGTCTCAAACCCATTGCTAGCAAAGGTTAGTTATGATGATGTGGCCATGATTGCCCTTCACCTCTAATATTTATTAGAATATTTACGGATTCTGTCAGAATCCTTAAGTCTAAGCTGCCATATTTTGTTAATACATATGTTACTATGAAATCTGTAGTTGTCTCTGAGCTTACAGGAGAGATTGTTCTCAATATATATTACAAATGGCATTGCAGCTTTGAAGCATTTTATATTAGTTGATGAATTATGGACATATCCCTAATTGCCTGTTACGTTTCTAAGTATATTGCAGAACATATGTGTTATGAATGCCATTTGGCTTAGTGAAATTGCTGACATATTTTTTTTGGTATCATAATGGAGTAGGTTACATTCCATAGTCCTTACAGGTTCATGTATTAGTACTAGGCTAATCACCTTTGTAGGTCATTTTAAGCCTAGCCAGTTACCCCATATAAGAATCAAACCCTGGATTTTGTGTCTGCATGATAAATACCTTTACCATTATACCAAGACCCCACCTTAAACTTACTGGACAGATTCTATTATATATATATATGTCTGTATAATTATTAGGATGCTTGAATTATGATAATCTTTCCATAACTTTGTTACTGTACAATGAGATTGGACAACATTTCTTGGCATTTAGGGTTACTTGCAGATATGTTTGCTACTTCTTCTACTGCAGTACTCCGTTGTGCACTGAGCACTAATTAGTTACAAATTAGAGAAAGTCATCAAAGTTTAACACTGATATTGGCAACATGCACCGAAAACCATGAACTTTATGGAATCTGGCCCTTAAAGTTATCCCATTTGCAGGGATGTTCATAAAGCTGATCAAAAATTACTAAGAAATGTTCTATAGCAGAAGGAAAGCTATATGGGAGGTATTAATTGAGCTAAGAATTAATAGAACAGCTTCATGTTTGAAATACAGCACAATTCTGCAAGGACAACACAACAGAATGGTTTAGACTACATAACATAGAAGATTTTCAAAGGTTTAAGCAAAGGAATAAAATAGATAAAGAGCACAACCAGTGAAATTCTGAATATCCTTCAAGACTACCCTAGGAAGGCAACCTTAAACTTAGGACAGTCACTGGAACACACACAGGAAAGAATGGTACATGTAGAAGGTAGCTTTTCTGTATTTTGATCCAAATCTGGACAATAATGCAGCTCCATTGACAGTGTTGGAAGAACTGTGATCTGGTGATGGAGTTTTGTCTCATTTAGTCATTTATTACAGCGTTACTGATAAATTTCTGCATGATCTGGGCTTATCTGTAGTAGGATTGCAATAGTAGCAGTATTGTGAAGTCTGTTCCAGGATTTGTGCTTCAGTACATTTTATAGATGTATATACCTGCGTAAAGTTGCATTACATTGCCCTTCTGTTTACCTTGTTACTGTTTTTTTCCTGTTCTTTGAGTTGAGTCTGCCTCACCCGACACTAAGACATTACATTAAAAGTTTCTGAAATTCTAACCAAAGGATGTGAGGTTTAGTTTGAATTTTTCCTCAACCCTCTCACCCTTTTTCTGTTGGTTTTAAAGCGGTGTCTCTGGTTTCTTCCCCTTATGGTAATCCGATTTCCAAAGTACCTCCCTCCCCACTTTCATAGCTATTGTCTGTTGTGTAACCTACTTACGTACTTTCCCATGGATTGTTTTCCATATATCTATGATACTAAGTGCCCACCCAGCAAACTACTACTGCACTTGAGTAAACTTCCTGTACTACAAATTGTCTCCTACTCATTTCCCAGAATTCATTTCTGCTTGGTTCCCTAGCCTCACTCTGAGGGGGTCCTGAGTTATTCCTGCTGTGTCCTTGGCAGATGAGAGGTTTATTTTATTGTTTTATACTTCATTTAATTTCAGAGTGTTACTGCTTTATGTTTGCTTTATTTGTTCATTTTAAATCATTCTGTAGGTCCCTAATACTTGAAATTGCCTTGTCAAAGTTGTTTAAGTTGTGTTGTAGCATTACACTGGCAAGCAGTCTTTCTTGTTATTATCATCAAGAAGATCACAGTGTCCTGAACAGACATAAATACCCAGAAGGTAAATTTTATCTATAAAACTTTGCTTAGAACTGAAACCTGTAACTTTGCGTGGCTAAAACAAAGCCAATGTGCTAAGGCAAGCTTAGAGCAGCTGGTTTGCACATTAAACAGAATGGCTATCAAATCTTAGTGCGATCTAACCTAGTGTAGAGCCAAACCCCAGAGACCCCCCCCCCAAGGAAACCTGCATTAAACACAAACCATGACCTAGAGTAGCTCACCCAAACACAGGTCTGGACAACATGGATATGCAATTTCCAAATGTCTCCATAGGCAGCTTAACAGATATAGGCATCATGTAGCTATTATCTCATGTTCATAGACAACCATTTAATCCTAAAAAAAAAAACAAGCACAGTATGTGAGAGTTGCACAAAAATATTGTGTGTAAACAAGGTTGTTAAGAACACACACACACTACATCCACCACTCAGTGTCCTCCAAACACAAAGACCAACCTATGCTGAGGCACTAAAAAGCAATCTTCAGAAACCTAAAATATGTCCTAAACCTCTAAATAGTAACACCTATCCTCAGGAATCTCTAAAGCAATCCAATCACCAAATGCATAACCAAACACCACACATACACCTACATCCAGTGGAGCCTCAGGAGCAAAGCCCATAAGGCAAGTCTGCACATTACCCAGCTCTCTTATCATAGAGGACTCCATTGTATAACACACAGATGCCCCACTCACCAGACTTAACAAGGCGAAGATAACTGTTAGCTCCTTATCTAACACCAATATCCACCAAGTTGCACATACACTCAGGTCAGTACACCACAGGTTCCAGTATGATTCTATCATAGCCCATGTGGGTGTTAATGACCTGACATGTACTTGTCTGGACTATGCAAAGAAAGGCTTTGTTGATCTCTCTGAATATATCTCTCAAACAGGTATACACCTTGCATTGAGCAGCATTCTACGTTCACCAAGGATAATGCCACAGTATGAACAAAAGATGACTGACTTTAACAACTAGTTTAGTTTTTGGTGCATTTTCAGGAGGATTCAGTATTTGTCAGCATGGTCAGACAGAATTAACAGACCACTTTGCTTTCCAAAGGATGTCTTCTCCTTCCTCCACTAGGATTATAAACTAAAACTTTATCCACCCTCTTAGAGCATTTCTTAGGCAATGCTAAATTGACAAACCTACCAATTTAGCAAATAAAACCCAAAGAAACCTAAAGGTGTTAACTGCTCAATGCTAGGATCCTAAACAAGAAAGTCTACAGCCTACAAGCTCTCCTCGGTCTGGAGAATATAGACATCTGTGTTGTTAACGAGACATGGTTTATATCCATATAAAGTACTCTGGCATTGTAAGGCTTCAGTACCTTCCACACATTTAGACCATCAGCTGCACAGACAGGGATAAAAGGTGGAAAAGTCTCACTCTGTGTTAGCAACAAGCATGACTGTATGCTGATTAAATAGGATGATGCCTTGGAATTTATCCATATGTTTGCAAATCACCATAGACATAGTCCCATAACATAGCCTAGCAATCTATAGGCCTCCCTCCATGTCCCCTAGAATCCCATAGCTCATACCTAGACCTACTGGAGACACTCATCATTTAACCAAATACAATATCCATGGGGAGACTTTAACTGTTCCTCTATATACTGGGAAACATACACTAACTCACACTCACAGGCACAATGATTCCTGGACTTTATTAACACAAATACTCCTCACCAGATTTTGCACACACCTATGAGAGTTTCAAAAGTACTGGACCTGGTACCCACCAATATGGGAGAGCACTGCCCCCCTCATGTCACATCCTCATAATCGATAATTGTGTGTGTGTGTGTGTGTGTGTGTGTGTGTGTGTGTGTGTGTGTGTGTGTGTGTGTGTGTGTGTGTGTGTGTGTGCATGTGTGTGTATGTATGTATGTATGTATGTATGTGTGTGTATAAATGTATGTATAAAATCCAATTTAATGTGTCTGTATATATATATATATATATATATATATATATATATATATATATATATATGTAGTATTTCTTAAAGAAATCAAAAGTCTGTAGTGTCAGGCTCTGTTTTGTCATCTTGCTTTGTTCGAAAAAAAACAGAGGGTTGACAGATGTGGTGAGATCCCTAGGATATGAGAAACATGCCCTTTCCCTAGGGATTATATAATCTCAGAGTTGGAATAAATAATTAGCATGGAGGTTGGGGCCCTCCTGCAAGAAATGTGTTTGTAACTTTGTCAAAGCATGTTAACATTTCATGGGAGACTTTAACTATCCCTCTTTAGACTGGGAAACATACACTACCTCATACTTGCAAGCACAATGATTCCTAGACCTTACTAACACAAATACCCTTGTCCAGATAATGTGTGCACCCACCAGAGGTTCAAAAAGACTGGCCCTGGCACGCAGTGCCACTAATATGAGAGAGAGCTGCACCCCCCCCCCCCCCGTGTCATATCATCACTAGTGAGGTTGGACCACAAAGCTGTCTCTTTTGAAATAAAAATCAACTCTGTAACCCTGGCAAACCATGTAACAGTTAAGAACTATTCAAAAGCAAACTACACCCTATTAAGTGATCATTTTTCAAAATCCAATGGCCCTCCCATCCTCGAGTTCACAACTTATGAGGAATTGATCACAGAGATGCTTTACAACCATGTAAATGACTGTATAGAGACTGCTGTACCTACTAGAAATAAGCCCAAAACAAACTCTAAAAACAAACCACACTGGTGGAATCCTAACCTTTTTATACACATTTTGTTGATGACGTGTTTTTCTTGTGGACAGGTACTATAGAAAATTTAAAACTTTTTGTAGACTATTTGGATAAATCATAAATCTACTAATTTTTTGTCATTTACCATGAACTACTCCTTTGGGGAGATAGACTATCTTGATGTTAAACTAGAACAATCTTTTGATGGGGTTATGCACTTCAGGGTTTACACGAAAGCATGTTGGAAAAATGGGTTCCTGTCCATAGATAGTATGCACCCAAGCTTTGTATTTGATAACATAGTGAAAGGGCAAACACAGCGTCTATCTAGACTTTGTACGGATGATGAGATTTTTACACATGAGCTAGATGACTTTGCTGATAGACTTATGGATAGGGGCTATGGGGTGATACCATCAATGAAATAATGGTGGACACAGCCAGATTAAGAGAAACTGTGGCAACACCTTGGTTGTCACAAAAGGGGTTGTTGAATAAATATAATAAGATACCTTCAAACCAGCGACAGAGGAATAGACTATCTTTTGGTAACAAGAGTTGGTTTCCCTTACATATTACTTATAGTAGTGACATTAAATGGGTGCAAGATGTCATAAGAGACAACTGGAAGATATTCAGAACTCATGACACATTGCAATATTTAGTAGGTGAGCAACCCAATTTTGTTTTTAAGAAAAACAAAAACCTTAAGCAGATCCTTTGTGATCGTAAGGTTAGTACTAATAAAGATAACGATAGGACGGGCACCTTTCCGTGTCAGCATTGTAAGGCTTGTAAATTTCTAAATAAGGATTTTTGTTTTGTACACCCTGTCACTCATAAGGAATATGTACCTAGAGTTTTTGGCTATGTGCCTTTCCCAGAATATAATCTATCTAGCTACCTGCACTTACTGTGCCTCATTTTATGTAGGCAAGACAAACTGCAGGTTAAAGGATAGAATTTTAAGACATTTATCAGCAATAAGACTACGAGATAAGCATAATGCACTGGCTGTGCATATAGAAAGTCATAAGGGACATAGTTTTGTCTTTCAAGTACTACAGCATATTCATGCTGATATTAGGAAGGGAGACATTGTGAATAGCACCGAATACAATGAAACTAGATGGATTATTGAATTGGGTCTTAATGGTGTGGTGCTTTAAAGCTAATACTTAGTAGGTGTAGACCCTATATTAATCTGCATTAATTGTTTTATTGATTTTATTCTGCGATTGGATGATTTGTCTTTTAAATATCATTATTTTATCTGAATGTTGTATGTCTGAAGAAGGGTTTTTTACCCGAAAGCGCTAACATTCAACATTGTTTCAATAAACGGTTTGATTTAGCCTGGTAGTCTGTGGATTTATCTTTTCTTTGGATTTGTGTTGCTTTAAGCCACAGACATTTGTTTTTTGTCCGCCTTACTTCTGTATTATATATATTTTGGATTTGGAGTTGGCTACTTTTTTCAGTGTGAGTTCTGTCAGTAAGCTAGTTGGCAACCCATTGAGTGACATAGAATATAATTAGTAATGTCTTTGTTTTAGTTTCTACTGCAATAAGGGCCAGCTGCCAGAAAATAGTAGTGCACCATGCACAAGGAATGCACAAAACATTGTAAAAAGGATGCTTAAATAAAGCTGCTTATTAAAAAATGATGAAGGCAGGAATACAGAGGGAATGAAACTGACTGCAGAAAAAGAGAAGAAATAAATAAGAGGAAGACATGTACACAGAAAGGCATGTGACTATAAGTAGGGTAGGAAGGATGTGTTAAGTGAAACACATCCTTAATTTGTGAGACATAGCCCAGGGAATGCAACACCAAAACTTTCAAAACTTACAAGCAATGGAAGGAAATGAATAAATTCCTAGGGGACTAATGGGTAATGCAGTCAAATAGGTGCAAGCCACCAAGCCTCCAAGCAATTTATTTTTACAACTAATGATGTATAATATACTGTAATAAAAATAAGTCAAATAATAAATAACTAATTTTCACTGGTTCAAAAACTTGGGGGCTAGAAAATTAATGTATTGGAGCAAACTGGTGAAAAATAAGGCAAAGAACAGCTCACAGACAAATATGAAATATAGGAGTGGAGGTGTAGAAATAGCTCATTAACCATCTATAATACTGAAAAAAACACTCATGTCCAAAACATACTCATACACATACAAAAGCCAAAAGATGGGAATGCAGGGACCAGAGATGGGAAGGAAGGATCCCAGCATAGACAGCTGTCAAAGAACACAATGTTCAGCTAGGAGCATAGTCCCAAAGGTTTAAGCCTGATGGTGGCAAATTGGAAACTGGTAAGGGATGAGCAAATAAAAAGAAAAAATGGTTAATTACATGGAACTGGCTAAAATAAATCACCTTAGTTGGCTCCTAACATAAATAGGCTATTCAGCAAAAGGGAAAAAAGTCCTCTCCAAAGCTAAGAAGGAACAGACAAAGCAATGCAAATAGAGACTTGCTAATCTAAACAAACAAATTAGAGACCTGGTGAAATCTGCCAAAGCAAACTATCTGGCAAAGATAGCCTCCCAGATGAAATATAATCCTAAGGCTTTTTTTAAATTATGTTCATAACTTCAGGGGAAACACTCAGCAATGTGCCAAGTTAATGATAAATGGTAACACTTACACCCAGCCAGAAACTATAGCAAACCTGCTGGCCAGAAAGCTCAGGTCAAATTTCTACCCTCCATCACCTCCTATCCCACCCAAAGAGATACCTGCAACCATCCTCCAACCAGTCATTTCAAGGGAGCAGGTCCTTACTGTGCAGCAAAGCTAGAAACACAGCCTTCATGGGTCCTTACGGCATTCCAGGATGCTTTTTAAATAGCTAGAAACAGAATCTGTCAGGGCCATGGGAAACCCAATTTAACCACAGCTTATGAATGGGCTCTATCCAAAAGATATGGAGGACTCCAACAATTGTCCCTCTGCACAAGGGGGGCCCATAAACTGACCCAGGGAATTGCAGACCCATAAGTCTAACCACACTTATCTACAAGGCCATGGAGGGAATTATTATGGACCTGTTCAATAATGACATAGGAGCTCTCCAAACACTTGATCAGATCCAATTTAGTTTTGTCAAAGGGAGGTCTTTCCTGCTCAGTCTGGTGAACTTCTCTGAGAAAGTCACCAGTACAATGGATGAGGGTAAAATGACACAAACTGTTTATCCAGATCTGGCCAAAGCTTTCAACATAATACTTTACTTGTGGATCATAAATAAACTTACTGAGTTAGATATAAACCCCTACATCATCAGATGGTTAGAAAACTGGCTCACTGACAGGACATGTTATCCAGATAAGTGAATCAATTTCTAATAAGAAACTTGCTAGTAGTGGTGTCTGACAGTACTCAGTGCTGGGACGCCTCCTGTTTGGTATATACTTCTCTCAAGTGAACGCCTCTGATTCACTAAGTTCACTGATGACTGTAAGCTGGGAGCAATCACTGAATCCCCAAATGATGCTTTCATCCTACAAACAGGTCTAAAGATGACAAACAACTAGTGGCAAAACCATGGTCTGAGACTACACTTCAGTAAATCAGATATCCCTGCAGATTATAATAGTGATATCATACCCTAAAAGTAGACCCGGTGGTGATGAACCTATGAAAACAGATAGATAGTAGCCTAAAAATTGATCATCAGGCAGCTATGTTAGTGAGGAAATCTGTATGTATGGCTCAGCTTGTAAGTAAAAGCATGGCATGACATCAAGATTAAAGGAGATCATAGTGCCATTGTACTTGGCATGTACCTAAGCAGGCACTTATACCAACTGGATCAGCCCCAGAGATTTCTCACTAAAAAATACAAAGCATAAGGCACATGTCTTATGCAGACCATCTAACAGCCCTATCCCTTTACTTCATCTCATATCATTTATTGAGAGGTGACATGCCTGACCTAGAAGGCATTCTCTGACCCAGCCCCGATGAAAAGATTACATATTCACAAGAAAGATTATACAAGGGTAATGTGTACCATGGACATGAACCTTATTTGTGACTCAAACAGAACTTGCTGGAGAAACAGGTTCATACCCCAAAGGCTACCTGGTCTACAGAATAAACTTCCCATATTCGTAAAACAAAGTTCATTCCTCACTCTTTCTGAAAAGAATTTGGATAAATGGATGGAGGATCATTAATTCACTTGAGGGTTACTGCTCATGTCCATTATGGATGAGGCAGTTTGTAAAATGACTCAGGGCTCCATCACCCAAAGACTTCTGACCTGATACTACCCCATCCCATGTATGGGGAATTAAGATATAATATTGTCATATCTTGGGTATAATTGACTTGGCTTGTAAAGGCTCTTATGCCATTAGCCTAGTAAGCACCTATAAACCTGTGAACCCATGAAAAAGTGCAGAGACCCATCAAATTCTATCAGGGGAAGGAAAATATAGGCAAAGTTAAATAGGATGGACAGAGACTCTTTTACCAAAAAACAAACAAACAAAAAAAAAAAAAAAACAAAACTGAAAATAAGAGCTAGGGGGGGATACTGGGCAGGATTCACGAAGGCTTGCATGGAGTCTAAGAGTAGTGTAAGACTCCATGCAGCCTTCGCGATCCAGGAACAGCCCTAAAGTCCGTGTAAGAGACCAGCTAAAACGTCTCTTAAACGGAGTGTGCGTGGATATGCTAATCACCTCACTTGCAGCCGAATAGCATGCAAATGAGGTAGATTAGTGATCCAGGAAGCCCAAAGCAGCCCGTAAGAGCGTTTAGCTGCAGAAATGTACTCTGTTGACAACTGAGTACGTTTCTGCAAAAACCACAATGGAGCCATGTCAGCTCCAAATAAAGGGTGCATATGTGTCAGGCAGCATGCCAATGGCCAAATATGTGACCATTGGCAAGGTACCCCGATGCAGATATTAAAAAAATATATATATTTTTTTTGGCGATCGCCAATGTTTAAACCCAGAGCAGCCCCGCGCAAACGGGCTGCACTGTATAAAACATAAAAATGAAGGTTATAAACCCACAAATGTGGGTTTTATGCAATACATGGGTTTACAATGCAGGGACCAGCAGACCAAAAACAACATGGCCACCGTTTAGTGGTTGCTAAGGGGGGAAGCTGAGTCTAAGACATGTAACTAAGCATTAGTAGGCAATCTGATGCAAATGAGTGTTAGGATACTGAATTCCACTGTCACATAGCAAATGAGCACATTCTGAGTAGTGTAAGAGTTACATAAGGGGGAGGAACAGAGTAGGAGATAGGTGACATCACAGGGGGAATGGCAGAAAGAAATGCAGTTCATTGGAGGTCAGTGTTACATGACAGATGTCAGACACATATCATGGAAAGAGGAGTGCCACAACATAAGCATGGGAAAGTCAAGGAATGGAAGGTGTACACTGTTGCCTACACCAAAGTTTCTTGCTGGGCGTGCATACGCACGTTTGCGCGCCATGAAGCGCGAGTAGGACAGTATGCGCGCGTGTAAGGCAGACTTAGCATGTGGGAGCGTGTTGGTAGATGTTTAACACTGCACTGGTGTGCGCGAGTGTAGGGCAGACTGAGCATGTGGGAGCCTGCTGGCAGACTTGTAACGCTGTTTGCGCTGGTGTGCACATGTTTTAACTGGAATAAGCAGATTCTGAACCGTGTAAGCATGTGTGCGTGCGTGTAAGCCACTGTGAGCGTGTTTCTGCTGGTATGCACGCTGCTCCCCCCTGAGGAAACAGAAAGGAAAAAGGAATCTACAAAATCCGTAGGAAGCTAGCAGGGAATACTGCTGGAGCTAGCAGGTGAAAACAATTAGAATCAGGCAATTACACAGGCAGAATAGTAGCCCAGCCCAGCACTTAAAACTCTGCAAACAGCAGTGCAGGATGTTTCTCTCAAGAGACACTGCAAGACAGGAGTAAGCTATTAGAAGTGAAAACTGAAAAAGCTGAACTCAGAGCAGAAATGTTAGGGGCTGCCATAGCTGTCATAATGAGACATAGGCAACTTGCTGAGGGTGGTGACAATGCAGATGGTGCCAGACAACCCACAGTGAGGAGACGGAGAAGAGTGTACAGGCCCAGGGTCACCTACCATGGGTTACATGAGCTGAAGATAGTAGAGCGCTATAGAGTGGACAGAGACCTCCTGCAGCAAATAGTTGAGCTGTGCAGGCTACCCCTCACACACAGAACCAACAGAGGGGAACCCATCCCAGTGGAAACCAAGGTATGTGTTGGCCTAAGAATACTAGCAACAGGTACCTTCCAAAGACCAACTGGTGTTATGATGGGGATATCACAGGCATCAGCCTCCAGGGTACTGCACCAGTTCCTGGATGCCATGTCAGCACGTGTCAATCATCATGTATATTTCCCCAATGCCCGTGAGGTATTGGCCAGCAATATGCGTCTCTTCCAGCAAATAGCAGAATACCCTGAGGTAGTGGGTGCAATAGACTGCATGCACATATGCATCAAAGCACCAGCCGGTGAGCGGGGTAGGGCCTACATTAACCACAAGGGCTTCCCCTCCATCAACTGCCAGATCGTGTGTGATGCCCAGGGCATAATAATGAATGTGTGTGCTGGCTGCACTGGGAGCTACCATGATTCCCACATCTGGCATTTGACGCAGCTGTACCAGACATTTGCCAATGGGGACATCCCACACGGACACCTAGTGGGGGATGCAGGTTATGCACTGGAGCCGTGGCTGATGACACCCATCAGGAATGCACACACACCTGAACAGGAATGCCATAATGAGGCACACGCACAAACACGTAATGTAATAGAGCGTGTGTTTGTGCTGCTCAAGTCACGGTTCCCGTGTCTGGACACATCTGGTGGAGCCTTGCCGTACACACCAACTACATGTACCCAAATTGTCATGGTATGTGCTATGCTACATAATATGATCTTGTGAAAACAGCTGCAGCAGGACCAGCATAGGGCTGGGCCAAACAGCCCCCCACCATTGCCAAGGCCATCACAGGCAGAGCGTGACTCAGAGGAGGAACAACCTTAGCCTGCCCCAGTAGGCAGAAGGAGGCGTGCCCAGTATGCCCTGGCCTTGGCAAAGAGGCAATGCATAGCACATACACTGGCTCAGTAGGAACCCTGGGAATGATACCCCCTCTGACTCACTCAAATAATAACAGGGATGCCTAAAATGACATGACCTGCTCACAAACATGTACAGGGAGTGTAATATGCGCATCCGACAGAGGCAGCCCTGCAGCACCACCTGAGGCATGAATGCCATGTGTTAAGTAATGTAACACCATGTACTATACGCACACCTGAGGACCGTGACTAACATCCTACCCTCACCAAGCATCATGCCACAATATGACAATGAGGTGATCAATTGCAATAATTGGCTGAAGTATTGCAGTTAGTCAAAGGGGATCCAATGTGTGCCAGCCTGGGATGACATGCTGAGCATGACATGATGCTCCACCTGCTAGGACTGGCGTGCAGCTATCAGTGCAGGCTGTATGGATACTGGCAAAGGCTGTTGTTACCCACAGAGTGCCCTGAATAGGTAAGGCTCAAAACACAAACCTACCTCCATAGGAATCAGAAGGGATAAGAACCTAGATGTAATGCTACCCAATGCCAGAAGTCTAAACAGCAAGATGCATGCAGTCTAAACTCACCCAGTATGGAGAATGTTGATATCTGTGCTGTAACAGAAAACAGGGTCAAGGCTCACAACAGCACCCTAACACTACCAGGTTACACCTCATACTGTGCTGTACAGCCTCTAAACATGGAACAAGCTACAAAAGGAGGGTGACTAGCAATAATTGTCAAGGATAACCACACCCCATGTTGGTACCACAACAAGAACCAGCATGGACTAGCTATGGTCAAGTAACAGTGGCTAAAACTGCCTCCCAGTTTATAGCCTGCTACAGACTACTGTCACAACACCAGGAACTGCACCTGGCCTATGTTGGAATACATGAATATATCAAGTCCTCCAAACCACATTACATTGGGTGACTGAAAATACCCAGACATAGACTGGGAGCATTATACTAGCTCCAACACTGTAGGACAAAAGTTCATAGAATCCAGAAACCAAAATGCCCAGGAACAACGTACTACTCCCACAAGAGGGGTAAGCATACTGGATGTGATAATCAGCAACATGGGTACTGGATGGCAAGATGAGAAGTGTATTGCTCACTGGTAAGACCAGACCATAGAGTAATCACACCGGATATACACATCCTGACCACAGTCCCTTGCCAGAAAACCACAGTGAAAAACATGTGTAAAGCAAAGGTTGCCCTCCTCCAAACTGATGTGGAATCCATTAAAGGCCCTGTGCAGGTGCAAAATATGGGCCACACCTCAGAACCTGTTATACAGGCATTCCATGAACGCTGCCAGGAATGCTTGGATTATGCAATCCTAAATTAAAACAAGACACAATGCCATACACGCAGGCATCTGGCATGGTGGACTCCAGCCATTACCAAACCATGCAAGAGAATGAGGAAGCTACTACATGATAGAGCAAACATAAAAAAGAAGTAATCACTGATCAGTAGTATGGCAATAAAATATGTCCACACATACAATCCACTAAGGCCAGCTACAACAAGTTGAATCTGTGAATCTTGAGGCAATGTTACACCTGCCCCAAGTACACAGACAACCCTCAACTCCCCCAAGAAATACAAATATATGTGAGAGATGCAACCATTTATCCAAACTGGAGGCTGAGCTCCCCCAACTCAGTACTCCCAAAACTAGTCAGGAGGAGAAGGTAACCACACACACCACAAACCCAGTCCCACATAGACCTATCACAACTGCAAACCAAAGACATAAACACAGAAAAATATTCCCGGAGGCCCGAATTACAAACACACCACACCAACAGAGGCCTCCAAAGCAGACACCCAATCAAACAACCTCCAAACATAGCACATGCAACACATAGTACACAAAGCTGGTGTGCCAAACAGTCACAGGCCAGAAGGAGAAACAACATGCCTGATACAGTTGTAATAGGTGACTCCATAGTGAGACACACTGCTGTCCCACACACCAGACTGAACAAGGGAAAGGGTACAGTAAGCTGTCTGTAGGCTGCTACGATATGCTACATAACATAAGTATGCAGGTCACCCCAAAGCAAGTAGAAATATGATGCAGTCATAGTCCATGCTGGTGTGAATGACCTGAGATGTACCTCCCTGGACTACATGAAAAGAGACATAGATGAGCTCTCCGATTATGTATCCAGGCTGGTATGACACTGACCGTTTGCAGCATCCTACCCTCACCAAGAATGATGCCACAGTACAAACACAGAATGATCAGTTATAACAAGTGGCACAATTACTGGTGTCATTCCAAGGGGATCCAATGTCTGTCTGCTTGGGATGTCATGCTTGACAAGCCACGCAGCTGTTCCAGGGATGGCTTGCACCTGTTACCCTGGGCGTCTGGATATTGGATAAGGCTTTTGCCACCTCCATAGAGCCTTTCATAGGCAAGGCTGAAAAGACTAACCCACCACCCTAGAAAACATAAGTGGAAAGAAACATAAGGGTAATGCTGACCAATGCCAGATGTGTAGACCTCAATATGCATGCTCCTGAGGCCCTCCCCAGTATGGAGAACATCGATGTCTGTGCAGTGACAGAAACCTGCTGCAAGCCTCCTGACAGCACACCAGCACTACCAGGTTATACCACATATCATGCATTATGGCCCCAAAACCTGGAACAAAACATAAAAGGAGGGTGAGTATCCATATTCAGCACAGACACCCATACGTCCAGGTAACTGACAATGCACAAGGCATTGGAGTCCACCCATGTGCAACTAAACATAGACAAGACTGCTGTACAGTATGTAGCATGCTACAGACCACACTCTCACACACAGGAACCCCACCCAGCCGTCCTGAAGATACTGGACAGTATGAATGTCCCACAAATACCAAACAAGGTACTCACAAATTACCACATAGGTGGTAAACCATTATGTATGGAAGGAGTAATCAGGGACCTAGGGACACAAGTGGACAGTAACCTGTTATGTGACACTCACATTGCCAATGTGGCTAGGAAGACTGCCTATATTGGACACTGTATCATGAAATGATTCACATCAACGTCAACAGAGGTCATTGTGCCCCTATACTGTTCTCTTATCAGACCCATAATCTAGTACAATGCCTCATTTGGGATGTACCTTACCTGACACCTGCAGCAGTTAGAAAGACCTCAAAGGTACCTCACCAAGAGGACAAAGGGTCTCAAATATATGTCATATGCTGCCTGGCTGTAGACACCCCAGCTGAATGCAGTCACATACTGCCTACACAGAGGCATTGTATGTCTGTTGTACAAGGCCATGTCCAACACAGGAGTAATGGACATGCTCCACCCCAGAAAACTCAAAGCCATCAGAGCTGTGAGAGTGAGAGATGTCAACCTCAACACATAATGGAACAGGATGTGATGGAGGGACAGATACATAACCCAGAGGCACCCCACACCCTGGAACAGAATCCCACTCCATGTTAGGCAGAGCCCCTCACTGACACTCTTCAACAGGAATCTTGCCAAGTGGATGGATGATCGTAGATTTACACTGGGGGTCTTCACTGTGTCATGTCCAGACAGAGGCACAGCAAAGCAAATCATAAATGGCCATAATATTCACATAGCAAGAGGTGGCGAAAGCCACACACACTCTGGCTAGGCTTACAAATGCCCTAGGGTGGATAGCCTAGTATGAACCTATGAACCTATGAAGATACAAATTGTACAGGACACTAAGGATAATCCCAAGGCTTCCTCAACTGATGGTAGGAACCGTGTTGGGAATTCACAGATATGCTCTGAATCACACAAATATTACAAACAACATACCAAACACACACACATATTGCCAACATACATCCTGACAGGTGCAGTGCAAACCCCCCCCCCAGAATGCAAAATATCTATCCCAGCAGACTGCTGGCACCCTGACATTGCAGATGCTGAGGTAACAGCCAGCATCTACAAAGCAAAACACACAGCAGCAATGGTATGAGATGGTGTCCTGGGCTGAGTCCAACATGGACTCCAAGAAGAATGGAATGCCAAATCGCACTACTGCTAAATGTCAGCCTTACCACAGGATATGTACCCAAAGAGCAGTGTACAACAACAGTGGTCGTTCTCAACAAAGATGTTGCCTGAATGGATACTGAAAACTACCACCCCAGAATCCTGAGAAGCTTGGTCTGCACAGCTATGGAAAGGATCAGCATGTACCGCAGACATAAAGATATTGGGGACCTACTGACACCAGACCCTACCGAGTGTGGCTTTCTTAAGTGCAGATCCTGCCCCTAAACATGTTTGACTCATTTGAAACAGTCATTAAGGTCATTGATGAGGGCAATGTGGTCCACACAGCATAGCTGGACCTTGCAAAGGCTTCCATACAACACCCTATGTGTTCATTATAGATATGCTCACCAGCTTAAATATAAACCCCTATGTCAGTAGAGGGGTTGCAAACCAGAGCAAGGACAGAACTGACATGGTCAGACATGCTGCAGCCATGTCAGACTACAAACCAGATATAACTGGCATCCCACAAGGCTTGGTCCTGGGACCTCCCTCGTTTGGTATATATGTCCCATAGGTACAGGCCAACATGGAAGGACTGTGTATGAACATGTTTGCAGAGGACTACAAACTGCCCACCATATCTGACCCTCCAGCTGACACAAGCATCCCACAAAAGGGCCACATAGAAACAGACAACTGGTGCCATAGCCATGTCAGCAAGCTAATTGCAGAAAAGTGTATAGTCAACCCTGTGGATATACAGTAAGTGCCCACCAATTACCACATAGGTGTTAACTCATTACATACTTAACATGTAATGAGAGACCTGGGGACACAAGGTGATAGATATCCTGCATTGGACAAACATGTGGCTGTACTGTTTACAGAAACATACCATATACCCACCTAATTATGAAGGTTGTCAGATCTAGATAAGGGGAGGTCATTGTGGCTCTGCAGTCATCCTTCATCAGCGTTACAATTGACTACAATAGCCCCTGTGGGATGTACCTCAGCAGACACCTCCATCAACTGTAAAGTCCCCAACAGTACCTCACCAGGAGTATCAAAGAGCTTGAACAGATGCCATGTGTTGCCTGATTAAACAAACTGCAGCTACACACACTGCCATACTGCCCACAAAGAAGCAAGCTGTGCCTGATGTATAAAGCCATGTCCAAGCTGGAATCAATAAACATGCTGCACCTTGTACAATCTGAATGGCAGTGAGCTATGCAAATGAGAGACCTGAACTCCAGCACTGACATACATAGGACAAGCTGTACTGCATGATCCATAACACAGAAGCCACCCCCACTCATGAGTAAACTCCCAGTACAGGTTATCCATAGAGTCACTCATCGATTCTCCTCCAGAGGAATCTTGATGAGTGGATGGGAGATGGTAGGTTTACCCTGGGTATCACTGTTATGTCACAGGTAGACAGAGGCACAGTATACTAACCATGACATATGTCATGGCAAACTCCACTTACAATGTGTGTCGAAGGACAAGCACACTCTCTGACTAGCATTAGAAATGGCCTAAGGCACATCGCTAGTGTTTGCAAATGTACACCTATGTTGTGAAATACACTACCAATGTTGGACAAGCCTGGTTTAAGTAGTTCATATCTGAACATAATGCAACATGGTCAGATGTGCACAACTGGCCCCTAACCAGGCTGTTGTGTTCACTATGGAACTGTAAAGCAGTGATAGGACTAAAGCCCAGGATACTGTTCACCACAGTGAAAGTACTGAACCAGTACACTATATGGTACTACAGTGTTAGGTCAATATGAAAGGATGTTGACAACTGTATGCAAAGTATCCCATGCAAACCTTGCAGGCACAGTATAATCCCTGTTGTGTTCACACACAAAGCAGTTGGACAGTAACTACACAACATGACACACAACACCCAACCATAAACGGGAGATATTTGTTGAAGTTCACACTCATCCACAAATATGGTGGGCTGCAGAGTTCAACATATGGAAAGCTCACACTGGGTATGCTCGCACACTTTGATAAATGAGACATATGTCAGACAACATGCCATGGGAAGGCTGAACTGGGCATGCTCACACACTTAGGCCAAATCTCAGTTTAGCAGTTGGCCACACATATCTGGTATTTGTACGTGTTATTCCATGAACCAACCACATTACAGCAATCTGCCCAGTGCACACAGTTAAATTACTACAGAGACATATGTGATATAGTGGATCCCTCCCATATGCAAACATCTTCCACAGATACACAAGTTGTTCATACAAACAGGGAATGCTATGGCAATAAAGACCTGCAAACAGTCTATCAGCAACAAATAATGTGCATCTGACAATTAAACATATGGGTGTAGAGGTCAACACTAGGCTGTTTGCCCTAGGGAATGACAGCTTAGCCAGAGTGTGCTTGGTGTCTGCCTCCCAGTACAGTGGGCTACTGTGCCACTGTAAAGTAGGTCACATAAGGCACCATGTGAGGCTAGTGTGCTGTGCCTCTGTCAAGAAGGGACACAGTGGAGATCCCAGGGTTTGAATTTGCTAAGCCACAGCCATGTTGTTGGTGTGTGCTGGAAGAGGGTTGCTGAGGACCTCTAACAGTAAGTGGGTGTCAATAACAGACTGAGGGGAGCCTTATCTGCATTGTCTGGACAATTTCACTGTCAACACTGTGTCGTGATGATTATGAGGGATTGAAGTGTCGTGCCGGTACTGTTCAGAGATGTCCTGCCTCTGTGGGCTACTGCTCTGCAATGTATTAGCTCACTTTGTCTGTTGGACAGCTCATATATGGCTGGTGTACATCTGACAGGTGTCCTGTTGTGGAGCAGTCATGGGTATATTTGGGATAGTGTGATCAATGCAAACCTTCCACATGCTCATAGAATGCAATTGTCAAGGATTATGCAGAGTGGCCTGTATACTCCCCAAGCATGTGTCCTTTGAAGTCTTCAACCCCAGTCTTCACAAGTGTAAAGTCTGCTTTTGATAAATACAGTTTGTTTGCAGTGACAACCTTGCCTGGGGGTGGGGATGGGAAATGGATGGCCAGGAAAAGGTGGGTATAGTCAGATATCAACAATGGTGGACTACCTCTGGTGTGGAACAGTGATTACCCATGTTGTAGATGGTCAGGTGCAATATGTATTCCCCCTTGTGGCTGTGGTGAGTGGTTCTGCCATAGCACATGGACTCACAAATTGTAGTGGCTGTAGGGTAATGTTGTAGAGGCCTGAGTAGTTCCCACACACAATATGCCTGTACCTGATGTTAACAACTGGAATGGTGTATGTGAACACCTGCATATCTTGGCACTGTTCCCAGGGAAGCAAAGTGTGTGTCCTGGATGTGGGAGGGGTGGTCAGGACTGGTTGTGTTGTGTGTTACAGGTCCTGTGGTCACGAAGCATGGTATAAAACATAACCTGCCAGTGCGATGTGCATATCTGATCCTGATGTAGGTGGCTGCAAATGCATATATATGCTATCCCCCACCTGACAGGTAGTACTAGATGTACATACCTCTGTAGAAATAATGATGTCAGCACCCTATAAATACTGCAGGTATAGAACAGATGCCCAGTAATTTGGATAGTGCGCTCCGCTAATGCGTCTCCCTCAAGTGTCATAATATAGTTAGGTAGGGGTTTGAATCCTGCCAATGCTCAGTGTGTGTTGGATGAGTGGGGTTGCTTTGTGTGAGGGAAATGTCCATTTTGGTAACTAGGAGAACACACTACAGGATGCACATTCCCCTTTCTAAACACTGATGATGTCAGCACCCTATAAGTAGAGCAGGAGAAGAAAAACTTCCCAGTAATGCGAATAGCGTACTCCGCTAATTCCTCTGTCTCGAGTGTCATATCATAGTTCAGTAGGGGTTTGAATCCTACAAATGCTTAGTGTGTGTGGAGGGGGTTAGTGTGTATGCAAGTCTGTATGAAAGAAATATCCCTTTTGGCAACTAGGAGAACACACTACAGGATGCACATTCCCCTTTCTAAACACTGATGATGTCAGCACCCTATAAGTACAGCAGGAGAAAGGAAACCTTCCAGTAATGTGAATAGCATGCTCTACTACTACATCTGTTTCAAGTGTCATAACATAGTTAAGTAGGGGTTTGAATTCTCCAAATGCTCAGTGTGTGTGGAAGGGGTTAGTGTGTGTGCAAGTCTGTATGAAAGAAATATCCCTTTTGGCAACTAAGAGAACACACAACAGGATGCACATTCCCCTTTCTAAACACTGATGATGTCAGCACCCTATAAGTACAGCAGGAGAAGGGAAACCTTCCAGTAATGTGAAGAGCGTACTCTGCTAATGCGTCCGTCTCGAGTGTCATAACATAATTAGGTAGGGGTTTGAATCTTGCAAATTCTCAGAGTGTGTGTGGAGGAAGTTAGTGTGTGTGTAAGTCTGTATGAAAGAAAATATCCCTTTTGGCAACTAGGAGAACACACTACAGGATGCACATTCCCCTTTCTAAACACTGATGATGTCAGCACCCTATAAGTAAAGCAGGAGAAGACAAACCTCCCAGTAGTGCAAATAGCGCGGTCCGCTAATGCATCTGTCTTGAGTGTCATAACATAGCTAGATAGGGGTTTGGATCCTGCAAATGCTCAGTGTGTGTGGAGAGAGTTAGTATGTATACAAGTCTCTATAAAAGAAATATCCCTTTTGGCAACTAGGAGAACACACTACAGGATGCAGATTCCCCTTTCTAAACACTGATGATGTCAGCACCCAATAAGTACAGCAGGAGAAGGGAAACCTCTTAGTAATGCAAATAGCATACTCTGCTAATGTGTCCGTCTTGAGTGTCATAACAAAGTTAAGTAGGGGTTTGAATCCTGCAAATCGCAAGTGTATGTGGGAAAGAGTGAAAGTAGTGTATGTGCAATTACATGTGTGAAAAAACTGACCCTTTTGCCAACTAGTACAACACACCAGCTGCTGCATATTCCAATCTCTACACAGAGATAATGTCAGCACCCTACAAGTACAGCGGAAGAGGGCAAATCTCCCAGTAATGCAAATAGCATGCTCTGCTACTGCGTCTCTCACTACTTTCATAGCACAATTAGTTATGACATTGGATTCCAGACATGCCACGTGTGTTTTTGTCACACAGAATGCCCATGTGTGTGGGTTGTTGTTCACAATAATGCATGACATCGATTAAACCAGTAATGGCAATGGACACAGATGATGTATGTGTGTGCCAAATACACATATGTACCTGTGACCTTCAATAGTTACCATGTCTGACGCCTGCCACATGTGAATTCATGGTATTTGCACTGGATAACATTATGACTGTGGTCTTCTGTGTGGGTGCTGCATGTGGTATGTGTATATACAGTGTGATATGTAGATGGTATCAACCTAGCAGTGAGGGATACACATCTGGTCTGGAGATTATAGTCTACATGTTGTTGATGAACAGGTGCTGCATGTTTTCACCTGTTGTGGGAGTGGTAACAAGTTGTTCCATAACAATGCAGTGACTACATGCTAGGAACCTTTCAGCTAGGGTGTTGTAGCTACAGTAATTCATCAGCATTCAGTAATACGTCAGCATTCCTGGTGAGGGTATGATGCCACACAAGGTCAGGGTCATACCAGCCTGTGCCACATGCTCAGAGAGCCCTTCCATGTTCCCTATCATGTAGTCCAGTGAGGTACATCACAGGTCAGCCATAGTGGCATGGACAATGACTGAGTCATATGTGTTCATGACTCTGACTGACCTGTATGTTTGTGTCATGTGGTGGACCATAGTGCCCCACGGGCATATCACTGTGACCTTCACCTTGTCCAGCCTGGTGAGCATGACCTCACTGTACCGGACAATAAAGGTACCTAACACAACTGTAGCAGGTGTGTTGTCTAGCCATACAGGCTGTGACTGTTTGGCACACAGGATTTGTGTGCTATGTGTTATGCGTGATGTGTTCTGGCATAACGCATGCCTGTATGTTAGCTGCAGAGGTGTCTGCCGCTCAGGCAGGATGCTATTCTTAGGCTCCACGAATGGCCCAGTGTGTTCATGTGCTTGTTTTGCTGTCAGTGTAGGTCTACATCAGACTGGTATTGTATTCACTGCAGTATTTCATGCCACCTGACAGGTTATGCCAGTACTGGGTTCAGAGTGCTTAGTCCCCAGTTTGGCTATGTGGTTCTATCTCATACATGTGTTGTACGTCCATGTGTAGGGAAGAGGGTTGACTGTGTACATGTGGCAGGTGTGACATTGCCACATGACCCACATATTCCACAACTGTACCATAGAGGTGACTGACAACTGACCTTTGCACATGCTACCATAGTATTGTGATTGCCATGGTGATTAACAGCACATAGGGCCAATGGGGAGCAAGGTACATAGGTTCATAGGTTCATTCAAGGCTATCTGCCCTAGGGCATTTATAAACCTAGCCAGAATGTGTTTGGCTGTCGCCATCCATTGAAAATTTATCTTGCTATGCCCTTTTTTGAGGTTAGTATACTGTGCCTCTGTCTAACAGTGACACAGAAATGATACCCGGGGTAAACCTACGATGTCCCATCCACTCATCAAGATTCCTCTTGAAGAGAGTCAATGAGGGACTCTGCCTAACCTGGACTGGGATTTTATTCCAGAGTGAAGAGAGCCTCTGGGTTATGAATCTGTCCCTCCAGCATGTCCTATTTATTTCAGTGCTGAGGTTCAAGTCTCTCGAGCGTGTAGCTAAATGGGATTTGGATATTCTGAGCTGCAGCATGCGCATTAATTCCGTGTTTGACATGGCTTTATACATCAGGCACAGATCGCCTCTGAACAGGCGGTATGCCACTGAGTAGAGCTGGAGTTTCTTTAACCGGTCAGCATATGGCATCTGTTTGAGCACTTTGATCCTCTTGGTGAGGTACTTTTGGGGTCTTTCCAGTTGCTGCAGGTGTCTGGTAAGGTACATCCCAACAGGGGCATTGTACTCAATTATGGGCCTGACGAGGGATGAGTAAAGAGGCACGAGGTCCTCCCCTGATCTAGATGTGAATCACTTCATGATGAGGTGGCCTATATAAAATGTTTTTCTAACCACTTTGGCAACGTGGTAGTCAAATGAGAGATTGCTATCAACTTGGGTCCCCAGGTCCCTAATTACTTCTTCTGTACTTAATGGATTACAACCTATGTCTTTGTGGGCACTTTGTTTTTGCCAAAGGGGATGACTATACACTTTTTGGCATTCAGCTTGAGGCCATGGCTCTGGCACAAGTTGTCTGTTTCTATGAGGCCCTTTTGGAGGATGCTTGTGTTGGCTGGAGAGTCGATTATGGCGGCCAGTTTGCAGTCATCTGCGAATTTGGTCAGCCACAGTCCTTCCGTGTTGGTCTGTACCTCCGATAAATATATACCGAACAAGAGAGGTCCCAGGACTGAGCCTTGTGGGACACCACCTGTAACTGGTTTGGAGCCTGGCATGGCTCCAGCAATTCTAACCATGTGGGTTCTGTCCTTGAGCCAGTGTGCAATCCATCTAGTGACATAGGGGTTTATATTTAAGCTGGTGAGCTTCTCTAGAATGCCCGAGTGGGGTATTGTATCGAAGGCTTTTGCGAGGTCCAGGTAGGCTGTGTGGACCACCTTCCACTCGTCAATGGCCTTGGTGACTGTTTCAAAGAAATCAACCAGGTTTGAGAGGTAGGATCTGCCCTTAACAAAGCCAAACTGGGTATGATCCGGTGTCTGTAGGTCCCCAATATCTTTATTTATGAGGTCCATGATGATCCTTTCCATAGCTTTGCATACCAAGCTAGTTAGGCTTATGGGGCAATAGTGTCCAGGATCCGTTGAGGCACCACCTTTCTGTAGAGGACCACTGTTGCTGTACACCACACTTTGGCCACATATCCTGTAGTAAGGCTGGGATTGAACAGTAGTTTTACGTTTGGGTGTAGCTCTTCTTGGAGTTCATGTAGGACACAGCCCGGGACACTGTCTGGTCCCATTGATGCAGTGTTTATTGCTTTGGAGAGGGCGGCTCTTACCTGAGCATCTGAGATGTCAGGGGGGCAGCACTCTGCTGGGATAAATATTTGCCCTTTCAGTGTGGCGGGGGGGGGTTTGCGCTGAACCTGTCAGCTAGGATGTTGTCAATGTCTGTGGGTTTGGTGTTTCTATTGACATTTTGGACTACCTCTGAGCATATCTGGGAATTACCACCCAGGTTTCTAACATAACTAAAGAAAGCCTTGTGAAGATGCTTAGTGTCCTGTGCAATTTTCTCTCGAAGCTGGCCTTAGACAATCTTATGAGTGCCCGTAGTTTTTTGCTAATACTGATCAGTGATGCCTTCCCTTTTTGGGATTTTGCTGTATCATTTAGTAGCTTCCTCCTTCTATTGTATAGTTTGTTTATGGCTGGGGTCCACCAGACAGGATGTCTGCCTTTGGAGGATTGGGTCTTGGTTTTATTCGGTATCGCATGATCCATGCATTCCTGAAGGTGTCCATAGAATGCGTTTATAGAGGAATCTGTGGTCTGGTCCGTATTTTCCACAGGCCCAGGGGCTTTGAAGGTTTCCACCTCAGTTTTGAGGAGTGTGAATTTGCTTTAGAGAAGTTATTCACTGTGGTTGTCTGGGCAGGGGGTGGGATCGGGATGTGAATATCCAGTGAGATTAGTTTATGGTCTGATCTTACCAGTGAGGGATACACTTCTGGTCTGGAGCATAGAGTCCCCATGTTGGTGATGATCAGGTCCAGTATGTTTTCCCTTCTTGTGGGAGTGGTAACAAGTTGTTCCATAGCATTTGAGTTCATATATTCTAGGAATCTTTGGGCTAGGGTGTTGGAGCTAGAGTCATGCTCCCAGTCTATGTTTGGGTAGTTGAAGTCGCCCAATATAATGGTGTTTGGAGAGACCTTCATATTTTCCACTGTTCTCAGGAAGGCCGAGTGCGGTTCTTGGGTTTGGGAGGGTGGTCTGTAGCAGGCTATAACCTGGAAGGCAGTTTTACCCATTGTTAGTTGCACATGGATAGACTCTGATGCTTGGTGGTTTGCCAACAACCTGGAGGTGTGGGTATCTTTCATGAATATTAATACTCCCCCTCCTTTTGTGGTTCGGTCCAAGTTTTGGGGCTGAAAAGCATGGTATGAGATATAACCTGGTAGTGCTTGGGTGCTCTCAGTAGCCCTGAACGAGGTATCTGTTAATGCACAGATATTGATGTTCTCCATGCTAAGGAGAGTTTCGAGTGCATGTATCTTGAGGTTTAGACTTCTGGCATTGAGTAGCATTTCTCTTAGATTCTTATCCCTTGTGATACCTATGAAGGTGGGTTTGTCATTTGAGCCTTGCCTAACAAAGGCAATATGGGGGTAGCAAGAGCCTTTGCCAATATCCAAAAGCCCAGGGGTGACAGGTGCAAGCCATCCCTAGCGAAGCAGGTGGTTCAACAGAAGATGAGTATGTGAGGGTGTAGTGCCTGTGATTAGTTAGCAGTGGCATATATGACTGCTCACGTGGACAAATGCCAGGTAAGTCATATGCAATGTGTCACAGGCAACGTACATGTGAACAGGACAAACAGTGACGTTCTGTCAAGTGAGACATGGACATACATATAGTAAGCTATGCAGATGTCACTAGGAGTCCACAGAAGCTCTGGAACTATGCATCGCAGGTGGGATCAGTATTCCAGGGTAATTGCAAGCAAACATGCATGCAAACAAAGCTACAGTAAGCAGGGCTGCATGTAGTCCATTGTACAACAAACAAGCTGTACCACTTCCAGTAGGTAACACTGCAAATATGCAGGCACTATGCACATGTACATGGAAATACACAGGTCAGATGGCTAGGGTCCAGTCTCAGCGCACACAAGTGTACAGACCATGTACCGTCAGGATGTACAATAACTGGATGGAAACCCATGTGCTCATACCTGCAGTAATACACGTCATATAACAGACACTGAGCCTTCACTCAGTGGTTCCATACTTAGTAGGATGTATGTTACCTGGCCTGCCACCACAGTATCTCTGACATGTATGGGGACTCTCCCTCCTGTGACAGTTAGTTTTGTGTGTTGGGGCTGTCTAGCATGGTATGAGATGTGAGCTTGCAGTGCTAGGGTGCTCCTGTGTGTCCTGTACCAGTTGTGTGGTACTGCACACATATCAACATCCTCAAACATCCGCATTGCAGAGTCCAGTGTGGGCAACATGCCACTTGCAGTTTACATGTCCATCATTGTGTAATAATACTTTCATTACCTTATCCCCTGTGCTACCTATGTATATAGCCTTCTGTTGACATCCTTACCACCAGTATGCCAACATGTGCAGATGATACACTATGGTACTTACCATGGGTGTAGACAAAAGTACATAACAATCATACCCTTACTGCATCAGGCATGCTGTGATATACCCACAATTATTTCAGCACACAGTACTGTTAACAACATGATACTATTACTACACGTCTATGTAGTCATCCTGTGCATCAGCAACATGTTAACCTGTACCAGCACTGATGTTGCAGATTGCAGGAGGTGGCACAGTTTCATCATATGCATAGGGTGTGAACTTGGTATGCCTGAGTCAGCCACCAATACCACCAATTGACATGTATGTGTATGTGTGTTGGTGTGGGACAGCAGTACAAGGTGGGGCAATGTTGATGCAGTGTGTGCATGTATGCAGTAGCCTTAGGTGTTGTCAATTCACATGTGTGTATGGATGCACACAGTTCCACCTCATGGCTGCCATATACTGGTGTTTGTGGACAGCCACAGACTGTACCTGCCAGGTCATACAGATCAGTGTCTCTGGCCACAGACACGGTACCTGTGCCTTGCAGGGGTGCTACGGACCGTATCCGGTACCAACCCAGACTGGGTACTGTCATCAGAAGCAGGTGTTCATTGACTGGACACAGATCCCTGTCGGGTCTGGCCAGAGCCACGTGCACGTGGTCTCCTGGGGTGGTCTGATGACAGCACAAACCCAGCATTGCTGGGGCTGCTGCTGGCACTATGGGGCCGCCGCAGCCCTGTTGTTGTCCGCGACGACTGCCAGCTGCTGCTGTTGCTGGCATACGCCCACGTCGATGCCTCAACCATCCACCATTACCCTGGCTCATGGACATGTAGTCGTGGAACCGGTCTAATATGTCCCCACAACGTCTGTCTATGACATCGGTGAAATTACGGATGGGAGCCGCAATGTCACGCATACTGTCAGTCATGGCTGTGTGACATGCTGTCAGCTCCCACAGACACAGTCTGGTGTACTGTTCCATACGTGACTGTGCCTGCATGACAGCCCGAAACATAGCTGAGGCTGTAAGACCTCTGTGGGCACGTCTGACAGGGGCAGTACGACCACGGATGCTCCCACGAAAACCCCTGGACATCTGTCTTTGTGGTATCATCTCAGGGCCATGCCCATGGCTGCTGTGTGGGGAGGCATGTGCCACAGATACCACATTACCCTGGTCAATGCCCACTGTATGCTGTCCATCACCTAGGGACAGTGGTGACAAAGGGTGTATTGGCAGGATAACTGTGCGCATTGATGGGGTTGACAGCTGTGTACTGTCAATCGGCTGACCAATGATTGAACCTGGCATACCTTCCTGTGCCATTACACAGATGTCATCATTATCAGTACCCATGGCACCTGCTTCAGATTCCCTGCTGCATGACACCAGAGCAGCACCAGCACCTGTGGGAGGGAAACAGGAAACACAGTTTACAATGTCTACACAATATTACCAGTGATGCACACATCCACACATGCACAGGTGCACACATGCACACATGCACAGGTGCACACATGCACACATGCACACGTGCACACGTGCACACATGCACACATGCACAGGTGCACGCAGGCACACATGCACACATGCACAGGTGCACACATGCACACATGCACACATGCACACATGCGCACATGCACACATGCACACGTGCACATGTACACATGCGCACAGTTGCACAGAGTTGCACACAGTTGTACACTACTCAGTATGCGAGATATCAACACACAGACACAGACACACCTGCATGCATACACAGAGCACTACTAAGTGAGCCTAATATTACTATTACTATCAAGACTATTAAAGGTATTGTTAATACACACTCACCAGCATGGATAGGTTGCATTGCTGTTACACCGGAGGGACCTGCAGAAGTGAGGAAACTAATGTCAGTGGGCACAACTGTGCCATTGTTACTGAGTATGATACAGGTCAGTAGTACAACAGTCACCTTTCATAGGTCAGCTGCTGATATTGAGGATATCACATGCACATTAAATACTATGATGACAGCTACAAACCAAGGACACACCTCACACATGCATTAACTACCAGTGTACACAACAGTCAACTATACATATGGCATATTACCTGCACGCCATAGTCTTGTTGTGTGGCTCCAGCCTCCATCATAATGCATGTCTGCTGCTGTTGTTGTTGTTGGCGTACTGGAGCCACTACACTCATGAGTAGCCCCTCCAGTCTGGTGAGTGGGGGATGTGTAGCCACCCCACCACCTGTGGCGACCTGTTGCCTGTGGTTATCCGATGCACGCTGACGGACATTATTGATTAAATCACTGCAGTGATGTCGTACCTGCTCATATGTCCTATTATGCGTGCCTATGTCATTTACCCGATGGACCAGGTCTTGCCACAGTGAAGCCCTCTCCTGCTGATTCTGGCTGGTGCGGGAAAAGAGTATTGCATAATCCCACACCAGGCTCTGGTGTATCTCCTCATCCTCAGCTGTGGAGGAAGCTGGATTTCACGGGTGAGCCATGTTCCTGAAAAAGGAAATAACCTGATATCAGCAATATATGTCAGCAGAATTTGGCACACATACTACAAATGCTACTCGACTGTTATGATGCGACATATCTCACATATATAGCATCTGTCTGTCTATTGGTGGATACACATGTAAATAGTCAGGTATCAGTGCTCAGCCAGCAACTGTGCAACAGTACCTGGCACACTCCATACGACATACTACCAAACCCCAGCAGTCAGAACACTGATTCAGGTCCAGAGCACCTCCTCATTCTGGGGGTTTGTATCTAGGTACTGTATGGGCTACATCATCAACTACTGTGAGCTGACCACAAACTAATTGCCCTGGATATACATATCCCACCTCCACCACCAGCACAAACGACTATAGTGAATAACATTGCACATGCAAACTTTACTCTTTGTAACAGTGACATGGTATGCTTTCAGCCCACTGGGCCAGTGGAAGACACAACCTGCAATGCTGATCCCTTCACAAATGCTTTCTATGGACATCTCCGACAATGCATAGGTTCATAGGTTCATAGGTTTATACTAGGCTATCTGCCCTAAGGCATTTATAAGCCTAGCCCAAATTTTTGTGGCTTACGCCACCCCTTATATGAAAAAATACTGTGCCCATTAGTTTGTTGTGCCTCTGTCCAGCAGTGACACAGAGATGATTCCCGGGGTAAACCTACGATCTCCCATCCACAGGTCTAGATTTCTCTTGAACAGAGTCAGCGAGGTGCTCTGCCTCACATGGACCGGGATTTTATTCCACAGCATAGGGAGTCTCTGAGTGATAAATCTATCCCTCCAGCACGTCCTATTTATATCCGTGCTAAGGTTTAAGTCGCTTGCTCTAGTGGTTTTAGTGGATTTGGATTTTTGAGGTGGAGCATGTCCATTAATTCCGGTTGGACATGGCCTTGTATGTCAGGCACATGTCACCTCTGAGCAGATGGTATGCGACTGAATAGAGCTGGAGTTTCTTCAATCTGGCAGCATATGACAGATTTTGGAGTCCCTTTATCCTTTTGGTGAGGAACTTTGGGGTCTCTCCAATTGCTGCAGATGTCGGGTGAGATACATCCCGAATGGGGCATTGTACTCGATCATTGGTCTGATAAGTGAAGAGTACAGTGGAACAATGTCCTCACTAGATCTGGATGTGAATACCTTCATGATCAGGTGGGCAATGTAGAAGGTCTTTCTAACCACTTTAGCAATGTGAGTGTCAAAAGAAAGGCCACTGTCAACCTGGGTCCCCAGGTCCCTGATAACCTCTTCTGTGCTTAGTGGATTGCCACCTATATGGTAGCTTGGGGTTACCTTGTTTTTCCCGAAGGGTATGACTATACATTTTTGGTGTTTAACTTCAGGCCATGGCTCTGGCACCAGCTATCTGTTTCCGTGAGTCCCTTCTGAAGGATATCCGTGTCCGATGCACTTTCCACTATGGCGCCCAGTTTGCAGTCGTCTGCAAACTTTGTCAGCCAAAGTCCTCCCATGTTGGCCTGTACTTCTGAGAAGTAGATGCCAAACAATAGGGGGCCAAGGACTGATCCCTGTGGGACACCACTTGTGACCGGCTTGGAGTCTGACACAGCGCCAGCAACTCTAACCCTGTGGGTTCTGTCCTTAAGCCAGTTTGCAACCCATCATGTGACATATGGGTTTACATTTAAGCTGGTAAGTTTTTCTACAATACCCGAGTGGGGTATTGTGTCGAAAGCCTTTGCAAGGTCAAGGTGGACTGCCTTTCCCTCATCAATGGCCTTGGTGACTGTTTCGAAGAAGTCGACCAAGTTCAAAAGGCATGATCTTCCCTTGACAAAGCCAAACTGGGTCGGGTCCAATGTCTGCAAGTCCCCTATATCTTTGTTTATGAGCTCCATTATGATCCTCTCCATAGCTTTGCAGACATGATGCAGTCCCATATATGGCCAAGACACTCTCCACAAAGGGACAGCATCCTGTCTGGTGGACCCCAGCCATAGACAGATTGTATTACAAAAGATGGAAGCTACTGCAAGACAGAGCATAATTCCATAAAGGGAAGGCATGTCTGAGCAGCACTAGTAAGGATCTATTTTCCCTCATACAAACATCCATGGGCAACTTTGAGAGGGAAATCAAGAGGGACACTACAGATAACCACAAGGCCTTTTTCAGTTATGTTAGCAACCTGGTCAGAATCCCTCCACTATGCTCATAGTTAGTACACAACAACAAATAATTCACTGAAACCACATATATTGACAACATTGTGGCAGACAGGTTCAGTGCAGGTTTCACCCCTCCCTCTCCCTCAAAATAAGACATAGTTATCCCAGCTGACTGTAACCTCCCTGTCATCACAGATGTCCAGGTGAGAACCGCCCTCAGGAAAGCAGAATACACAACATGAATGGGACCTGATGGTATCCCCGGTTGCATGCTACATGAACTCCGACAGGAGCTAAACACACATATAGAAGTGCTATGTAACACTAGCCTGACTACAGGATATGTACTTGTACACTGGTGCACAGCAGCAGTGGTTCCACTCCACGAAGAAGGCACCTCAACATACCAATACAATACATTACAATACAATACTATACAATATGCTATTGCCCTTGAGACTACAGCAGCATACTGTTCTGCTACCCTGACCATTGTGACACATGTGGTGTGATGGTACCTGCTGCTGTCAAACAGTTACACAGGTTGACTCATATGGCATATTACCTATCTGACTAACATTCAGCAGGGGTATGTGTGACATGTACTCATGGGGAGTCTTGCTTCTTAACACTGTGTGGTTTATTGCAGGGTATGTCTTATCTTTGGGTAGGAACCTTTACCTCCACATGTGTTCTCTATTGCAGTGGCACGGATGACACACAGCAGTCATTTAGGTTGTGGATGGTGTGAAGTATTACTATGGCTGTTGGACATCTGTCATGGGTGTGACTTATGTATGTAAATCCAGGAGTAGTAACCTCTATGTGGGTAGTATGTGTGTACTCTGTGGTGCTGTCAGTCACTGTGCATTGGTAATGTGTTTGAGTGCATTGTCACAGTGTTGTACATGTCACTGTGTCCTTCTCCATATCTGTAGCTGTCATGTGAGGTACATACCATGGCAGCCATTATGTGGTGTGGAGGGGTACACTGACCTACATGTCCATAGCTGACACACCATGTCTGCTGACACATACCATGTGCAGGTATTCCAGGAATAATGTGCCACTGTAAATATCATTGGGGGGACTATTGTACACATTTATGACCCTGTTCACCCCTGACACATGCAGTGGTGGGCAGCCAATCACATATCTGGTGGTTACTGGTGTAGGTGATTTAAAATAGGGTATGGTACTCCAGTTTTGACACTGGTGTTCACTCCATGCCTTTGTCACCAGGCACCTGTTGCAATACATCTGTACACATGTGCCTCACTCAGAATATATATACATCTCTCTCTCTAAATATATATATATACATATGTATATAGATATATCTATATGTATATATATATGGTTCTAGGTTATAACATCGACAGCTACTTTCACCGACAACAGAAACATCGACACCACATAATCGACAAACCATAACCACGACACCTCACATGCCCGACAAACAAGTAACCGACAGTCCACAAACACGAAACCCCATACACTGCACACACCACAATAACAACAATCAACTAACAAAACACATCCCCTATCCAAAAACCACACACAGAACACAAGCACACCAAAATCCTCACAAACCCACACTAAACCTCACACACACAACTATGTACAACCCTAACCCAAACCCTTACCCTAAGGTCCATCACTATCGCACACTCAGCTAACCCCCTAACCCTAACTCACTTAACCTAACCCCTAACCTAACTCACTTAACCCACCCCTAACCCAAAAATACCACTACAAGACACTTACCTAACCCGCCCTAACCTTAACTCACTTAACCCACCCCTAACCCAAAAATACCACTACGACACTTACCTAACCCGCCTCTAACCCTAACTCACTTAACCCACCCCTATCCCCACAGACTGTCACTATCCACACTTACCTTACTCGCAACATTACGTCCATCACTACCGCATACTCACACAGCTTGCTTTCCAAGTCACTATCCCTGTCATGGCGTTTTCATCCGTGGCCGGTCTTCCAAATGTCGATCATCTGGCGCCCGCTAATCCGCTAATCCATTGTCGGTGATGTCGGGTGTCGATCTTCTAACCTAGACCCATATATATATATATATATATATATATATATATATATATATATATATATATATATATATATGTCTGTATACATATACACATATATATATTGATGTACATATATTGCTATAGATATGGAGTGGGGTGTGACAGAGAGTGGGTGAGAGTGTCAGTGGTGGTGGGACAGGGGTGTTGAGGTTGTCATATACACTCATACCTGTAGATAGTCAGATCTGTCTGTCTATATATTGATGTACATATATTGCTATAGATATGGAGGGGGGATGACAGAGAGGGGGTGAGAGTGACAGAGGAGGTGGGACAGGGGGTGTTGAGGTCGTCATATACAGTCATACCTGTAGATAGTCAGATCTGTCTGTCTATATATTGATGTACATATATTGCTATAGATATGGGGGGGTGACAGAGAGGGGGTGAGAGTGACAGAGCAGGTGGGACAGGGGGTGTTGAGGTCGTCATATACATTCATACCTGTAGATAGTCAGATCTGTCTGTCTATGTATATGTATCTACATATATCTATATCTGTATGTGTGTATTACATATATATGTTTGTACATATTCTATCTATCTACATCTGTCTATGTATTCCTACATCTCTCTCTATGTATGTATACATATATGCATATATATATATATATATATATATATATATATATATATATATATATATATATATATATACATACATATTTTGACATACATACATATCTATATGATAGATACATATCAACATGTTTGTTTACCATACTGTATACACACACTAACATACTGCTAAACATACATAACTGTGAAACCTACTTTGTACATTGCACTACAACCTACATTCAACCTACATTGATATGTGCACATAGATGCTCTCACATACAAATGCATGTACAGTCTTCACTGATAGTTGCTGTATGTCCTCTGCCCTTTGCACATCTTCATATACATATGGATACAGACCAATGACACATATGGAGGGTTCACAGTATGTAGACCTTTATAGTATTACTTTACATTACCTGTGTTTGTCACAGCTGCTTGTGTTGCCATCTGGTTTTGTGTCCTGATGCTCCTCTTGCCAGTTGTCAGCTTTCAGGTGGCTGTTGCTGACCAGTTTTGTTTGTGTATGTTTAATTTTGTTTTTCTGTCTCTGTCTCTGTCTCTGTCTCTGTCTCTGTCTCTCTCTCTCTGTCTCTCACTTCCTCCTCAGGGTGCAATGAAAGTATTGCATGTGTGGACTGGGAGTACAGCATGCTTTTGTAGGTATCTGCATATGTCCATGTGATGGCCTCTGCACCAATTGTTAGCCAGCATTTGCTAATTGCATGCAGCCAGTTGGGTACTGATTGCAGTTCTCACTGTGATTTCAGAACAGTGCTATAAAAAGGTATGTGAGATAGGCATAGCCCTTGCAGATTTTAAGGGCAGGGACCATGCTGGTATGCTGTCAACAATGTTCTGTGAGTGTAAAGGTTGGTATCTCTCTCATATTTCCAGCTGTGTTGTAGATTAACATTTCTCCATTCATTTATCCAGTTTCCTGTACTAACTGTGTGTGTTCACTGACACCTACGACTACCACTACTGTTAATGTGTGTGTGTGTGTGTGTGTGTGCTTTCCTGTGGGACATGTGGTATAACTGGTGTATAACAGTGGCTCTTGCACTTTGTTGCTATGGCTTCAATATTTGCCCTTTACAGTCACTACTTTTATGCCTGCTAGGTGCCCTGACTGTAGTGTGCTGCTGTGGCTTTCCTATTTTCCATGTACATTCACACCTTGGAATGCTTGCTATATCTGCTAGGGTGTTACAGCATGCAGTGTGGTCTGGCCATGGTGTGGGCCTTGACATCTATTAGGGTATTTGAGTATGCTGCTGAGCAGGCCCCAGACACTCTCAGGTGCATCTGTTATCTGCCTCATGGAATGGTACATATCAGTGGGGTACACCCATTAAATTGTCTGGTATGCTGCAGTTGTGACTGTGGGATAGCATGAGCATATGTATTGCTACACTTTTTCTGCCATGCAAGTGGTGCATACTTTCAAGACTTCATAGTTACCATTGCATGTGTTGTAACACCTTTCTGCCTACTGTTTGTACATTTCACGTGGAGTCTGTGGGGCATCCCTGTAACTCAGTCACTGTTGCTATGTCTAGGCTCTTAACTATTCAAATATGGTGGTGTCAAACCTCTCATGTGTACAAATATTTGCAGGTTGTCCACATTTCTGCCTCATATTTTGGTCAATATCTCATGCACAGCTTTTTCTGGCAAATCACTCTGGGCTCAAGTCAGAATATAGTGACAAACATTTAAGTTTCAGACTTCATACCCTTCCAAACATCCCACAAAATGCAGAACCTGTTACTCTCTGAACTGTCTAAGTTTGTTGTAACATTATTTGTAATGTGTCCCTGGTTTTGGCCCTTTGCTCCACATATTTTATTACTTGGTCCGGATGTGTTCCTGCAACAGGTTGTGGGGTATGGGCAGTGATTATCCTGCTGTGAGTATGTGTGTGGCTTGCAAGGTGCTACAGTGACATTATTACCTACTAGCTACCAACTAGCATGGCTGTTTCTGTTCACACACTACTATCATAGATATCCACTAGATTTGACAGTAAATATACATGACATGCTTTGTGTACTACACATCCTATATTCCCTTTACATTAATTCCTACTATTACATGATATATTTATTTTAGCACAATGTTCTTGTATAACAGTCATGGCTTAGTGGTAAGTCATGCAGACTAGTGTGTCCAGGGTTCGGGACTAACAGTGGGATGTTATTTTGCTTTTGAACTGACTACAGGACCTGCCAATCAGAGTGACTAAGGCACTTTTAAGCAGTTGTAACCGGGTTAACGCTGGTTTGCACGGAGCTCACGCATGTGCACTGGCGTTCAGCTCTGCGCACACACGCACGCACATGCTTACAACCGCTTAAATGTGCTTACTCTTGCGCACACCCGTGCTATTTTCTTTGAAAGAAATGAAAATGGGAAGACAGGAAAGTGGTGAAAAAGGGGTCACAAAGAGGATAAGACAGTAGGGAAACAAGCTCGGGTTTTGCAGGAGGGATGTAGGTAAGGCCCATAGCTGCCCATTTCTTCATCAGCAACAGCTGTGCATATGTATGTAATTTGGTGTGACATTTGAAACCTTCCACCCCTGAGGTGTCAGGACAGCAATAATACTTGTTGTACAGCCAATTGTAATTGATAGTTTCCATGTCCAGCAGACATATGTGCAGAATGGGCAGCTATGTATGGGGCGTAATTTTTTTGTAGGTACAGAGTGCCCTTTTTTTTTTTTTTTTTTTTTCAGGTGAGAGTGGTATGTCAGGGGAAGGAAGTCGGTATAGCTGGGGAGGTAGGTTGGGTAGGTCAACAGACAAGACAAACAAGACGCATAGAGGGGCGGTGTATGACACGTGTGGGGGGGTTATACAATTGACGGGGACGGAGGTTTGGATATCCAGAGCCCATGAGCCCACAGATGGCAACAGTGGAACTGATATCCCCACCCATGGGCAATTGCCACTGTTCCTTCACTGCCCAGGACGAGGCTGTGCTAGGGGCTGTGTAGGCCGGGCAACAGGCATGCCCGTAAGTTGTGCCACCTGTGCCTCAAGCTGGCATAGGGGCCCAAGAACAGAGTCCTGGATCTCCCTATGCACCACAGTCCAGACACTATGGAGGGTGAGTGGTGGTTCTCCTCTGGCCACGCTTGCAGAGGTGGGACAGGCCCCATCCCCTGCAGTGCTTCCACCCGCAGGTGGCACAGGGCCACCGGAGGAGGGTCCAGACTGGGCACTAGTGCCAGGTGCACTCGCCAGCTGAGGTGGGAGAGGTGGGTCCGCTGGAACCCGCCTTCCCTGTCATCCTATGTTTTGCATTATGTCATGACAGTTTGGGTTAGTAACATACAATACCATTCGCAATTAGTTGTAACAGCATGCATTAGTATTCCCATTAACCAAACACCCAGATATTCACACCATTGAACAGCGAGCATAACACATGCATAATTGGAACAACAATACACAGTCCAACAACATGCAGAGTTGATTGATGGCAACAGGCCATCAGGTCTGGATGTATGAACAGGGCAGATGCATCAACGTACATGTAAATATTTATGACCCAACAGGACAAATGTCCAGGGGTGTTAATTGTGATTGCACATACCAATTTCACGTGGAATGGATTATATGTAGTTATAGGGTGGGGTGAAGAAAATAATATTAACACCTTCGAATACCAATACATATTCTGTACATTTCTAATAGCTACAGATATATACACACTCTGTTCTAACTACAGTTTCCTATATGATAACTACTTCAATTTGGTGATAGGACTGTTACTGCTACATCAGTATACATTTTATTTTTATTCATACACATTCATATCTGGCTTTGTTCAGCTACATCATCCTGCTACATTTGCTTTATATAGCTATAGACAACTGTGGATGTTTGATATTTCATACACTCATACTATCTGCATATTGCAGACTGAGAGCAACATATCCAGATTTTGGGATACACATTCCAGCTGCAGCAACACTTTGAACACATTTCGCAGTTTGGTTCTACTTGTCACATTCATTTCATTCTGTACTGACTGCAGTATACTTTATTCAGGGGTTCTTACTACTTTATTGGTGGATTCTTAACTCTTTCTCACACTCTCTCACTTGTTTTCATTTTACTATTCAGGATGGTACTTACTTCTAGGCTTTATTGACATGTTTTACCTGTAGTTATTACAATCCTTTCCAGCAGTCTCACTTCTGTCATGTTTCAGTATTTCAACAGGGATATATTTCACACATGTGATTTGCTCATCTTCTGCAGCTGTACTTTTCAGCCTGCTGCAGGTTGTGTACTATTATATTACAGGTGGGGCATCTTTACTTCAGACTTTATTTCAGACATTTTCATTTTTCTGTTTGGATTACAGACTGCAACACACTTTTGTAATCAAGCAATACTTGCAAACACTTTTACACTGTTACTTGCACATTTTATTACTTAGTGACTACACTGCACTCTTTTGCCAACTGTCATACTTTTATATTTCTTTACAGTTACTGTGAGTGGATTACTGACCTGCCTGGTGGTGCAACCGCACCAGCCTATCACCATAGGCTCTGCGGTTCGCAGAACGGACACCTGCAGCTGTAATATAAATGAAGTAATATTTGAATACACATCTCCATAATATCAGCTAATTTAATTTATTACATACATAATTAAATGTAACTTACTCAGTTGTGGGGCATTGGGCATTTGCCGGGCCTCCTGGATCCAAAGGTTCAATTGGTCCTGCTTGCATCTCTTCAGGTCCGCATGGTGGTGATGGACCTGCTCACCAGTCCTTGGAATCCCTGTGGCACTGGTGAGATCATGAGCCAACTGGTCCCACGCCTCAGCCCTATATGCTCCCCACAGGACCTGGCCCTGCATGAGTTGGGCCTCATGATTGTGGACTAGGAGCCAGACCATGTATCTGGACTCCTCAACTCCCCACCTCTGTGCTCGAAAGCAACTACCCTCTCCTACTCCTGACATTCTGGCTGCAAGTCAGTTCTACAATCGTTTATGCTGTGTATTCTCGCCTATGGGGCTTATATATGCAGTTTTTCCCACACTTATCTGTGATTGGCCATTTAGGAATTGTGTCAACTTCACAAAACCTGCTTTGTCATGCTCCACTTTCTATTCATTCCTATATATTTGCTATTACTTCTTTTTTTAAGTACAGTTGTCGTGGCTTGGTGGTTCAGTACCTTGACTATGGTGCATGGTATCCTGGGTTCGAACCTGGCCACTGTTTTTTATATTTTATGACTGTCTAGACAGGCTAGGGGGTGTGTCTGTGTAAAGGCAGTTTTGTTACAGCTTGCTCAATATTGCCCATCGGTTAGCTTGTTAGCATGATGTGCAGCTCCACTCAAACGGGGTATGCTGGTTTATGCCTCATTTGGCTGTTAGCCGCATATTACGCTCAGCTCAGCTAGGTTTGGCTGTCAGCACGCATATTACGCTCAGCTCAGCTAGGGGCACACAGTTTCAGTGTGTTAAACCACTGCTCACCTACGGGCACTCATTTTGCACCTGTTAAACCACTGCTCACCTACAGGCACTCATTTTGCACCTGTTAAACCACTGCTCACCTACGGGCAGATGCACTCACCTTGTTAAACTGTAGCTCAGCTATAGTCACATCTCGCATTTTTTATTGTTTTCTTATCTCACATTTCTTCAAAATAAATGGACTATTTCATTACATTTAACACAAAATATAATTTTATATGTGCACATATTTGTCAGGGACTTGTTTCGTGCTTATTTTACTAAAAATAAAAATTGATGTTGTGGGGGCTCGAACCATGAACACCTGCATTTCAGCCGACGTCTCTGCCGCTACGCTATTGCTTCTTGGCTTACTTTGCATATTTAGTTCTTATATCCTTTTCCACTGACTGCTAACTGTGGCTAAGCTACGGGCACGCCCGCGCAAACAAGCGCACTCACGAGCAAACATCTTTACGATTTAAAAAAATATATATAATATGTTCATTTATATATTTTATGTTCATAGTCTGCGGGGGCATGTGTTGTGTTGTGTTTATTCACATTTCCATGGCCTCTGTCATGGGTGTTTACTTTGGGCACTTTTACTCTTCTGGGGGCATGTCCGCTTGCAGGGCTCGGCCTACGGACACGCCCCCTACTGTCTTCCACGGACCGTGTTAGCCTTAGGTGTGATTCAGCATGCTGTCATGAATATGCAGAGCATGCTGACATCACTCCGTTTAACTGCAGCCTCCGTGTAAGAGTTATAACTCTTACAACGAGGCTTCGTGAATCCTGCCCACTGTGTTATGACTATCCAAAGGGAGAAATGGACAACAAAGCAGAGGGGAAGAACAGAGTAGCACTTGTATTTTGTAGAGGGATTCAGACAACCATGGGAAAATGAAAAAAACAAAGTAGGATAGGAAGATGGAACATCTGACATGGAAGGGTGGAAGGTACACACTAGACAGTGTAAAACATATGCACCAAACAGAGGTGAAGAAGGATTCCATAATAACTTGCTTGTTAATTGGGCACAGACAAGAAGAGATAGAACAGAGATAATTGTGTGTGTGGGGGAGGGGGGCTACACTGTTCCTATAGAATTGGAAGTGCAAGATGTATTTAAGGAGGGATGAGACAAGAACTAGACTAAAAAGTGAAACAGATATGAGGACAGGACATCTGGAGGGTAAGATAACAAAATGAGAGCGAATACATCTTCACAAGAAACATTTTGGTGCAGGCAATGCTTTTAAGTAAGGAAAACCTAATGGAAATAATGGCAAGTACCCAAATATAGGTGAGACAAAAGTCAGACCATGCAGCAGTGAGACTTTGTTTGTGTACAGGAACAGAAAACATAGATAAGGAGTTGGATGTGATAAAGCTATTAATGGAAGGAAAATCAGGATGGGGAAATACTGCTAGGAGCAGTAAAGTAGTCAACACAGGACAATATGAAAACAGGGCAAACTGGAAAATCATTGGTGGGATGGGTTCAAGGTTGCCGTCAGGAAATGAATTGATGAGTGAAGAAGGAAAGAAGGAATGGTGAATGAGGAGTTGGATAGAGAGCTAAAGGTGGTATAAAAGGAAGCCGAAAGAAATGAAAGTAGAACAAAAGTGATACAAACCAGAGGAGAAAATGCAGTGAAAAATGGAAATAGAGATTAAATTACTATTTATAAGAAATTCAGCAATGGTAGTAAAGGTACTATTAGGGAGGCAGTGTGGAGGAATCATTGGAAATAGCTAGCCAAGAAATACAAGAAACAGGCAGAGAGAACTGTATATAGGTTAAGGGAGACAGATAATATTTAGGAGAAGATGACCTAATAAGAGAAATATTCAAGAAATACTCTGACCTATGACAGAGACGCAAGCCAATGGTGGGAAGTGTGTATGTGCCCTTAATGGCCAGTGTATGTGCACCATAAAGCCAAGCAGCCCTGGGTTAATATGCTATTGGTCAAATAGTGTCCAGTTGCTCAGTTTGGGTTACTTGGGATAGCTCTGATGAGCAAAAGCTGGACATAAAACCAGTTAACCTGCCAAACATGAACTGAATTGCTACACTCAATGTAGGTTCCCTGACAGGATGGAGCTTGGAAGTGGATGACATAATGGTAAGGAAGAAGCTGGACATTGTATATATATCCAAGAGACAAGATGGAAGGGCAGTGCAGCAAAGCCATGTGGCTTGGGATCCAGAGTCTACTACTCAGGAGGAGGACAGTCTAGAAATGGTGTGGAAATTGTGGTGAGGGAGTGGCTTCAGAAGACAGTGAATATAGTGATATACTCATGGCAATCAAAATCCGGCCTAATGATAAGGCAGTATTCATAATATCAGCCTATGCCCCACATCTGGGTTGTGATAGTGAAGAAGATTGTGCATTTAGACAGCAGTTGTAGGATCTACTAGATATAGTAGGAGAACATGAATTGGTGCTGATAATGGGTGTCCAGAATTCACATATTCAGACTGACAGAACAGGGTATTATGAGGACCGCCTGAGTCTACATGGGTGAGGCAACAGGTTGAAAGGAGAGGCCATTCTAGACTTCTGTCTGGAAAATGGCTTGATAGTAGCCAACACATGGTTCAGAAAGAGTGACAGTAACAAGATAACATACAAGAGTGACCAACATGGAACTCAAGTAGGCTTCCTACTAGAACAGAAAGGACACTTGGGTAGAATCATCAATTGCAAAGTCATCCTCAGTGAAACAGTTGGCTCATAGCATAAACCAGTGGTTGCCACAATGATCTGCAAGCAGTGGTCAGAGCAGGGTCTAAGGTCAACAGAGATCAGGCTGAAGAACTGGAAGTGGATTGGAGAGAAAGCACAATGGTTCAGGGAATTACTAAGGGGTCCAGCACCTCAAAAAAGGAAGAAATAGGTGGAGTTGACAAAGAATGGCATCACCTTAAAAGAGCATGTTTTTAAGACTACAGAACAGATTTGTGGTCAAGGTAGGTAGAGAAATAATGTATATTAGGAAAGCTGGTGGTGGAATGCAGAAGTCCAGGAAGTTATCAAAAGAAAGGAATGCAGAAAAAAGTAGGAGATACAAAAATGGATCAGGCAAGGAAGGAGTACTGGTTGGCTAATAACGATGTTAAGAAAGGAGTTGCAATAGCAATGCACAAGGCATCAGAAGCACGCTACCAGCTTCTGGAAAGTGAATCAGTAGAGGGCACATAGAAGTTTATCAGGTTGCAAGGGAAAGACAGAAAGATAAAGAAATGGTCAGACACCCTTCACAAGGGATGCCAGCAACAACCTGCTTACCAGTCCATGGGATATCAAAGGCAGATAGAAAGAATATTTCCAGTGGCTTCTGGATGAAGAAAATCCCACAGAAGCTGTACTGCCCCAGACACAGTGTACAATGAAAGAAGAGGAGGAGCCCACGAAAGAAGAAGTAAGGACACTACTAAGGAAAATGAAGTCAGGGAAAACAGCAGGCTCGGATGAAGTCACAACAGATATAATTGTGAAGATAGGAGGTACTACCAGCACAGCTAGCTGGAATTTTATAAATAATTATATGTTATTTGTGAATTTCAAACTGATTTATAAAAGATGCTTGTGTAACAAATGTATTAGCACTGTATATCATGTGTATATCAAACTGATTTGTAAAGATGTTTGTGTTGAAAATGTATTTGTGAAGTGCTTTTGTTCATAGGTTCATAGGTTCATAGGTTAGTACTAGGCTATCAGCCCTAGGGCCTATACAAGCCTAGCCATAAACAATTCCCTGAATATTTCTTCCCACATTATTTACTTTCCTGGACCCCTGTCTAGCAGGGCGACTGACGTGATCCCTGGGGTGAATTTCCTTTCTCCCATCCAATCGTCAAGGTTCCTCTTGAAGAGGTCCAAAGAGGCACTCTGCTTGACATGTATGGGCAATCTATTCCAGAGTCTGGGGAGTCTCAGGGTCAGGAACCTATCCCTCCAGCATGTTTTGTTTATTGTGATGACAAGGTTTAGATCCCTGGAGCGTGTAGCTCTGAGGGATTGGGATTTCTTTAAGTGTAGCATGTCCAACAGCTCTGGGTTTGACATGGCCTTGTATGTTAAGCAGAGATCGCCTCTGAGTAGACGATATGCGACAGAGTATAGCTGGAGTTTTAAGGTGGTCAGCATAGGGCATCTGCTTTAGGCCTGTGATTCTTTTAGTGAGGTATTTCTGAGGCCTTTCCAGTTGTTGCAGATGTCTTGAGAGGTACATACCAAATGGGGCATTGTATTCTATAATGGGTCTAATGAGGGATGAGTACAGTGGGACAATGACCTCCTTTTTCTGGATGAAAAGCCCTTCGTGATGAGGTGTGCCACATAGAAGGATTTCCTGACTGTTGTGGCGATGTGGTTATCGAAGGTGAGACCACTGTCCACCTGTGTCCCTAAGTCTCTTATCACACTTTCTGTGTTTAGTGTACTGCCACCTATATGGTAATTCATGGATACATGTTTTTCCCAAAGGGGATAACAATAGATTTCTTGGCATTGAGCTTGAGCCCATGGCTCTGGCACCAAGCATCTGTTTCTGTAAGGCCCTTTTGTAGAGTATCCACATCATTTGGGAATTCAATAATGGCTCCCAGTTTGCAGTCATCTGCAAACTTTGTTAGCCAGAGTCCCTTAGTGTTGACCTGTACTTCAGAGAAGTAGATGCCAAACAAGAGCGCCGCCAGGACTGAACCCTGAGGTACTCCACTTGTCACTTGTCTGGAGCTGGATTTGGAGTCGGCTACTTTTACAGTGTGGGTTCTATCAGTAAGCCATTTAGCAACCCATTGGGTGACATAAGGATTAATGCCCAACTTAGTAAGTTTATCTATGATTCCAGAGTGGGGGATGGTGTCAAAGGCCTTGGCAAGGTCTAGATAGGCTGAGTGGACCACCTTACCCTTGTTCATGGCTCTGGAGACTGATTCAAAGAAGTCAATCAGGTTCAGGAGACAAGATTGGCCCTTCACAAACCCAAACTGGGTGGGGTCCAGTGTTTGAAGGTTGCCAATGTCTTTGTTTATAAGTTCCATGATAATACGCTCCATGGCCTTGCAGATAAGGCTTGTCAGACTGATGGGACGGTAGTTTCTGGGATCCAAGGTGGATCCCCTTGTGGATTGGGATAACTGTAGCTCTGCGCCACTCAGTGGGCACGAAACCTGAGGTGAGGCTATGATTAAACATGACACTTAGGTGAGGTGCCAGTTCATATTGTAGTTCATGTAGTACACAGCCCGGGATGTCATCTGGTCCCATGGATGCTGTATTCTTGGCTTTAGAGAGTGCGTTTGTACCTGTGTGGCCGTTATTACTGGAATTTGGCAATCTTCCAGTATTGAGATGGGCCATTTAGGGGTGAGAGTGGGGTGAAGTTGGCACTGAATCGATCTGCCAGGATATTGGCAATATCCTTCGGATCAGTATATTTAATGCCATTCTGTTTTAGCTCAGAGCAGATCTGAGCATTGCCATTTAGATTCTTGACATAATTATAGAATGCTTTGTGGTTGTCTTTGGAATCTTTGGCAATTTTATTTTCGTAACTAGCTTTGGAGGATTTTATGAGGCATCTCAGTTTCTTACTGAGGCTAGTAAGGGAGTTTTTGCATCCTGGGATTTTCCTCTTTTCTGCAAAAGTTTCTTCCTTTTGTTTTAAAGTTTGTTTATGGCAGGGGACCACCAGATTGGCTTCCTTTTTAAGGATGAGAACATAATGGATCTATTTGGGATGGCAAGATTCATGCATGAGTGGATGTGCTTGTACAGTACCATAGTGTAGGATTCAGCAGATGAACTTTCCATTCCTGACTGCATAGCTGTCATGAAGTTTGTCACTTCTGACTTGAGTAGCATGAAGTTGGCTTTAGAGAAGTTTTTATGGTGGTTTCTTTACTGGGGGTGGGGTGGGATGTGGATGTTAAGGGTGATTAGCTTATGGCCAGACCTGACTAACGAGGGGCTGTCCATAGGTATGGAGCATTGATTTCCCATGTTGGTAATGACCAGGTCTAAGATATTGGAGTCCCTGTTGGGACTATGGATTAGTTGATCCAGGGCGTTGGAATTTATAAATTCCAAGAACCGTTGCACAAAGGTGTTGGGACATGAGTAGTTTTCCCATTTAATGGCAGGGTAGTTAAAATCACCCAGTATTAGGGTGTTTGGTTCTATCTTAATATTTTCCAGTATGTTTAGAAAGGTGTAGTGAGAATCTTGGGGTATGGTGGGGGATCTGTAGCAAGCTACAATTTGGATTGCAGTCTTACCTAGTGTTAGTTGCACTTGGAGAATTTCAGACACTTTGTGTTGGCCAACTAGCCTGGTGGTGTGAATATCCTTGGTGAATATTGACACTCCTCCACCTTTAGTGTTTCGGTCCTGGTTTGGTGGCCGAAAAGTGTGGTAAGAGTTGTAGCCTGTTTTTTTGAAACTTTTTGTTTTGAAAATTTTGTTTGAAATGCATCCACAGTGTGCCCTACTGGAGAGAACAGAAATGTACATGCACTATTGTAACTGTTTAAATGTATATGTTTTAACAGAGGAAACTGGAAGACAGGAGGTTAACTTCAGTCCAGCAAAATTTAAAATATATCTGAAATTAAATCACTTTATGGGCTAGGCCATAAAGATGCTATCTCACAGGTTTCAGTGCAGCCAGAGACACACATTCTGTTCAAGGAAGTTTTCTGTATTGTTTTGGGGGTGAACTAATTACTACTCTGGAAGTGTAGAGGTATGCAATTGTTTTATGACTTCCAGCACCTGCCACAGACCTGAGCAAAAGTCCTTGTGTGTGTGTGTGTATTTTTACAGGCAGGTGCTAAATCCTACCAACTTCCAGCAATGGAGGTTTGCATGGGACCTAGAAGTCAGATGACCAGAAGTGATGTCTTTTTTTAAACTTTTGTGTTCACACACTCACCAAAGTTTTATTTGTTAACTACCACTGGCTCTAGTATCATTCATGGCATCAATATTCATGATTTTATAATTAATTTTTGCCACAATTCATGTCCTTGTTGCCAAGTCTCACAGTGCCACATTTACAAGCATTAAATTAACATTCATTACTAATGCATCAATTGTCCATTTCTATAAACATCTTGAGGAACTTCAGCCTTTTTTACATAAGTGTGTGTTACTTGGTTTGCACTAAACAGCATATTTGGTTATCAAAAGCCCATTTCCAACTTTGATATCTGAAATGTAGAGTCCAAAAGGAAATGAAGTCAGTAGAGAATCCTGTGAGGCACCTCTACTAATCCATCCATCAAAATAGGTAAAAGGTAGCTCCTTGACCCTGACTATAATGTTTTGTTGCTTAACCATCCTTTACCAATTAAATCAATTATTCAGAAATGTAATGTATAATTGTGTTAAATGTTTCTGTAGTGTCTATATAAGGAATATGCTGTTTACAGCTCTTTTTTAATTGCTGTCATTATCTCTTAGAAATATTACTAGTAATTACTCAAAGAATGTTATACCATTCAACAAGCAAGGGTTCTCTTAAGGTTCTGTATCTAATAAAGAGTTAACCTAATAGTGGATGAGGATGCAGCAGATAAAAATGCAGCACTGAAGTGTTACCAAAGGAGAGAACTTTCCAAGCTGCATCCTGATTCAGATGAAATTAAAAAAAAATTAAAAGCGTAATAAAGGGGTGTACAGGGGGTAGCTCAGGCATGCCGTCATGAGTACCATGCTATGTGGCTATATTTATTTTATTTTATTTTATTTTACTTTTGTTTTCCTGATTTGTCTGACTGGGTTTAATGAAAAAATAACTTTTCAGCAGAGGTCCGAGAAGAAAACTCCAGCATATTGCAAGCATTTTTAAACAGGCATTCAGTAATATATGTGAACAGACACTAAATAATATAGATAACAATTATACATCCATTTGCTAATTAAATTGCATTCACATGAAAACAGAGGCAAATATTACAGTATAAAAATACTTATGCATTAGTAGATGCTGAATGTTGAGGATTTGAAGAAGCACATTTGTCAGACAGGTAATAGATTATGTGATTAGTGCTTAGAAATTCAAATAAATGGCAATATGGGAAGGAACTGGGCAAGCAGAAAATGTTAATATTGCAGTTAATTAATGGGATGTAAAGCAGGTTCACAGCTAATTATATGTCAGGCTGTCATAACGTTTATATTAGAAGTATAGAGGTTTGGGGTGAGTAGTATCACAAAACAATGCATATAGCTGGAAAATGCTAGTGAAACTGTTCAGCTATTGGTAGAGACTGGTTGTGGGCCATAGAATTCTGAATGAAGAGAAATAGTTTGATGATATGGCATGCTGAAGGTTACTGTGGAATTTTATCTTGGAGAAATAGAGGAACTTATAGGTTTGGTGTTGATAAAATGGTTAAGGTGTTTATTTCCCCAAACACAAAATACAAGGTTTGATTCTCAACTTTGAAGGGGGAAATTGGCTAGGTTTAAAATGGGCTTTAAGGGCAGCTAGCCTAGTTTTTCCCTATGGATAAATCCATTGATAGGTGAAGCTTTAGTTCTGTGTTGTACTTACTGAGAAAAGAGCTAGGTGATATGATAGTTCAATCCAGATTAATTTTCTGAGTGTAAGGCGGTGGTGTGCCCTTTTGTTATAGCTTGCTGCAAATTAAGCTATTTTAATTTAACTTTGATCAAGTTTGGACAGTTATGAGACTTGAAGGTTAGTGAATATTGTAGCAGCAGAGAGAAGAGATGGCAATAAGAAAATAGAGGCTATTGGCCTTCGGTATGTTTTACTCTATACACTGACTTTTTTATGATTTGTTTTAAATTTAAACTGGCCATGGCACCCAGTAATTATGGGTGACCTACTTGTTCTTTCATAAAGTTGTTTTGAAGTTGATAGTAAATAGTGTTGTGCTGGTAGATATGTGTTTTGTGGTACACAGCAATAACTTATTTTTGTAGGATTTAGAAGTAGTTGTGGATTATTTAGATATGTTTTAATTGATAAGAAGTATTATGTAAGGTCATGGAGTTTAAAGAGAGATTCGGCAGAGCTGATTAGGATCAGGTCATCAGAGTATAGAACTAGAGTACCTTTTTTATGGCAATGTAGAGGTCAGTGATGAATATGCTGAAAAGTATGTGGCCTAGTATAGATCCTTGTGGGACACCAATACTTATTGGCAAGAAGGCAGAGAAATCATTTGCCCATTTCATTGAGAGGTAGCTATGGAGCAATTTCAGTGAAGAGTAGGTGATCTTTAAAGATGAGTGTTTATGTTTCAATTACTTGTTGAAGACAGTTTCAAAAGCTTTTGATAGGTCTAGGAAGATGGTAGTGATTAGTAGGATGTATGAGTGTTGATATAGATAGGGTTTGACTAAAAGATGAGGTTCAAAGGTATTTGTCATGGAGGGCACAGTATAAGTGTTTGTTAGAACTGTGAGAGTAATAGCTGTTGATAGGATGTTAAGTGTATAAGTAGGAGAAGTAATAGTATGATGAACTGTAGGAGAAACATTGCTTCTGATGTAAGAAATAAAAGGATAGACAATGAAGAAGTCATTATGGTAGGAAGTAGAGAAGACTTATTTGGGAAAAGTAGACGTCAAAATGTAAAATGAATGATTGTGTTTAGAGACTAGTTGCCATAATGGTTAAGGTCTTCACCTCTCATGCACAAAGTACAAGGTTATATCCAGATCCAATGCCTCTATGGAGTTTGCACATCCTCACTGTGTCTCTATGGGGTTCCTTCCACCTCGCAAAAACATGATCAGTGTTTCCACCTCAAACACACCCAAATGGAATTGTTTGCCACAGCACAGACTGTAGACAGTGCCCTGTAAGGAAAGAGTTGCATAGACCAATCACTTTGGGGGTCATCTGTGAGTTGTATAGACCAACCACTTCAGGGATTAGCTGTGGTAAGCTGTATCCTCTAGATAGGAGAAAACAGATCACAGACTGGACTCCATGTCAGTGCTAGCCACTTGAGGGTGTAAAAAAAGACTCTAGGTTATTAAGTTGTGTTGACTAATGTTGACAAAAATTGGCATGAGTATTTGTCAGCAATAAGTGAGTAAATGACCTGGCCTGCCATAAAGCCCGGTATCCTTAAGTTGATAAGCTAATGGCTGGATGGTGTTCACTTGCCCAGCTCAAGTTATCTGAGACATCTCTGTTAAGTGAAAGCTGAACGCAAAAATATTCAACTTATCAAACATGAATCAAGGATCACTGTATTCAGTGTAGGTTCACTGACAGGATGCAGCTTGGAAGTGAATGACATGATGGTAAGGAGAAGAATGGACATCCTATGTATACAGGAGACAAGAAAGAAGGTCAGGTCAGTGTGGAATCCAGAGTCTGTTACTCAGGAGGAAGACAAACTAGAAATGGTGTGGGAATTATGATGAGGAAGTGGTTTCAGAAGTCAATGAGGGATGTTATCAGAATAAGTACAGTTAGACTCCAGTGTAAAGATAAGGTACTCTTCAGCTTATGCGCCAAAGCAAGGTTGTGATAGTGAGGAAAAAAGCACCTACTAACAGCAGCTACAGGACCTAGTAAATAAAGCAGGACAACATGAATTGCTGCTGATAATGGGTGGCCTGAATGCATATACTGGGACAGACAGAATGGGATGAGGATTGCTTGGGTACACATGAATGTGGTAACAGACATAAAGGAGAGAACTTTCTAGACTTCCATCTGGCAAATTGCTTGATGGTGGCCAACACATGGATAAGCAAGAGAGTCAGTCACAAGATCACGTACAATAGTGGCCAACACACAACTTAAGTAGACTTCCTTCTAAGAAAGAAAGGGCACTGGGGTAGAATCAATGATTTCAATGTTATCTCTAGTGAAACAGTCATCCCACAGCATAAACCACTGTTTGCATAATCAACTACATTAGCAAACAGGTTGGCATTACAAGCTATGTCTGAATAAGAACTTTAGCAAAAAAATAGGGAAACAGAATGCAAAACTAAAGGCATATGAGATGAAACTGAGTACAAGTAAAACAGTTATAATGGCACCAAATGACAGAAATTAGAAAAAGCTGAGAATTGATAAAGAAGGGAAAATAATGAAACAAGTGAACAGCTTTGAGTATCTGGGAGGGTTGGTTAAAAAGAAAGGAAGCCTGAATAAGGAGGTCAAAGCTAGATTCAGACAGCCTGCAGCCAACTGGCACAGAGTTTCAGGGGTAGCGTATGACAGAAGAATGTCAAAAAGTTGAAAAGGTCTACAAAACAGTGGTGCAACCAGTACTATAGTATGGTATAGAAACATGGACAGTAAAGGCAGAGCAGCTGAGGAAGCTTCAGGTGCTGGAGATGAAGTGCATAAGACAGGTGGTAGGAAGCACATGATGGGACAGAAGAAGAAGAAAAAGAAATAAGGACATCAGAGCAGAAGCCAAAATAGCTACAATTACAGAAAAAGTCAAAGATAACAGATTACAGTGATTCAGGAACTTGTTTAAAAAAGCAGAAGATAATCTGGGGAATATGAGATGATTTAGGCCAGAGAAGAAAAAGTCAAGAGAAAATGAGGGCATCTAACAAAGAGCTGGATGGATTGTGTGAGAGAAGACCAGTAATATTCAGGCTTGATTGTCAAAGAAGGTAGGGGAGTGGCATTGAATCAGAAGAGATGGTGATAGTTCACATAGGTTCATAGGTTCATAAGTTCATACTAGGCTATCTGCCCAAGGGCATTTATAAGCCTAGCCCATAGTTATGTGGCTTTCGCCACCCCTTTAGTTTGAATAAAAACTATGCCTATCATTTTTCTGTGCCTCTGTCAAGCAGTGACACTGAAGTAATCCCTGGGGTATATCTGCGATCTCCCATCCATTGGTCATGATTCCTCTTGAACAAGGCCAGCGAGGTGCTCTGCCTCACATGTACCGGGATTTTGTTCCACAGCATAGGGAGTCTCTGGGTGATGAATCTGTCCCTCCAGCATGTTCTATTTATAACCGTGTCAAGGTTTAAGTCTCCCACCCTTGTGGTTCTGAGGGATCTAGATTTTTTGAGGTGAAGCATATTCATCAAATCTGGGTTTGACATGGCCTTATATGTCAGGCACAGGTCACCTCTGAGCAAGCGGTATGAGACTGAATAGAGCTGGAGTTCTTTCAGTCAGGCAGCATAAGACATATTTTTGAGACCTTTTATCCTTTTGGTGAGGAACTTTTGGGGCCTTTCAAGCTGCAGCAGGTGTCTGGTCAGATACATTCCGAACGGGGCATTGTACTCAATCATAGGTCTAATGAGTGATGAGTACAGGGGGACGATGACCTCCCTTGATCTAGATGTGAATCCCTTCATGATCAGGTGGGCGATATAGAAGGTTTTCCTAACTACTTTAGCAACATGAGTGTCAAACGAAAGGCTACTGTCAACTTGGGTCCCCAGATCCCTGATGACTTTTTCTGTGCTCAGTGTTGGTAGCTAGGGGTAACCTTGTTTTTCCCGAAGGGTATGACTATGCATTTTTTGGCGTTTAACTTCAGGCCATGGCTCTGGCACCAGTTATCCATTTCTGTGAGGCCCTTCTGGAGGATATCTGTGTCAGATGTGTTTTCGACTATGGCGCCCAGTTTGCAGTCATCTGCAAACTTTGTCAGCCATAACCCTCCTGTGTTTGCTTGTACTTCAGAAAAGTAGATGCCGAACAAGAGTGGACCCAGGACTGAGCCCTGTGGGACACCACTTGTGACAGGCTTTGAGTCTGACATGGCTCCAGCAACTCTGACCCTGTGGGTTCTGTCACTTAGCCAGTTTGCAACCCATCTTGTGATGTATGGGTTTACATTCAAGCTGATAAGTTTTTCGATGATACCTGAGTGGGGTATTGTGTCGAAGGCCTTTGCCAGGTCGAGGTAGGCTGTATGGACTGCCTTTCCTCATCAATGGCCTTGGTGACTGTCTCGAAAAAGTCAACCAAGTTTAAGAGGCAGGATCTGCCTTTGACAAAGCCAAACTGGGTTGGATCCAAAGTCTGCAAGTTCCCTATGTCTTTATTTATGAGTTCCATTATGATCCTCTCCATGGCTTTGCAGATAAGGCTTGTCAAGCTAATGAGGCGGTAATTTCCAGGGTCTGTGGAGGCACCGCCCTTATGAAGTGGGACCACAGTCGCCGTGCGCCACTCCTCGGGTACGTATCCTGAGGTGAGGCTAAGATTAAACAGCTGTCCTAACTGTGGGTTTAATTCCTCGTTGAGTTCATGAAGCACACAGCTGGGGACACCATCCAGTCCCATGGATGCTGTGTTTTTTGCCTTAGTGAGGGCAGTTCTCACCTGGGCGTTGGAGATGTTTGGGGGGCTACAATCCTCTGGAATAGATATCTCTCCTTTTGGGGGGGAGGGGGGGGGAGAAGTTTGCACTGAACCTGTCAGCCAGTATGTTAGCAATGTGTGCAGGTTCAGTAATTTTCACATCATTTTGAACTAATTCTGAGCATATCTGGGAGTTTCCTCCTAGGTTTCTAACATGGCACCCTGACTAGAAAATGGGAAAACGGGGGTTGATTGTTAATAATGATGATTTAGTGTATAGATTTATATGTGATTTTGAGGTGTTATAGACATGGAAAATAGTTATACAAATGACAATGAATGTATATGGTGTAGGTTCTGTTAACACTGTCGCAAGGGCAGTTAGCTTAGTACTAATCTATGAACCTATGAACCTATGAATAGTGATTGGCAAGGAATGGTAGTGAAGCAAAAAGTACTGATTAAATAAAAGTAGAAATATTGAGGGTAGAGGGTGCAAGGAGTATAGAGAGATGAGGAAAATATGAAGAAATGGTAAAGAGGAAGAGATTAAAGATAAATATTAATGTGATTGTAGTATATGAGAAAATATTGCATGGATGTATATAGGAAAGTCACCAAAACTTGTGGAATTTCTATACTGGCAAAAAACATAAGGCACAGAACCTCAGAGAATGCAATATGAGTAGACAGTAATCATTACAATATGCACCTGAAAAGTCACAAAAAGGCACATGTAACCCCTCCATGGCTAGATATACATGGCTAGCTAAACACAAGCAGCAGTCACAGAAAATGTCACTGAAGGGACACAATATATTAGATTGCACAGCCATCAACGACAAGTACAAACTAAAGCAGGACAGTAAAACAGGTACAACAAAGAAATGTACAAATTTACCCCAACAGAGAGAAAGATTAGGAGTCCCAAACAACGTAGAAAATGAAAGTGCTGCAATTACTCCACACAAACATCATATAAATGGCAAAAACACAGGCAGGGCATATAGTTGCAGTTCACTGGCAGGACTGTGACACAGTCAAAACCATAACTTTACAAGACTTGTTCATAACAAGGAATAAAGGAGCCTTGGTGGTACATCATAAGCAATATGTTCATATGAAAGGCTTACCAAGCATGAATACAGATTGCTGTAGAATAGCTTGGCAGAAGTGGCAACAGAAGGAATCCCAGGAAAACCACGGTTGTGAAGGCATACATTACATATCCTACAGCTGAAATCCATGGAATCATTTGGCTAAACAGGTGAGTTGCTGTAATCAGTAATACTGACGATGCTGATAGTTTGCATGGAGGATGAGTGAGATAGTGCAAAAGGCAGTTATAACAAATGGGTATAGATTCATGCTACTCTAACAGACAGTGGTACATTACATAGCAGGAGGGCACATAGTGCAGCATTACTGCTTCTTAGAGCTGTGGTTGTATGTCAGAGCTCAAACTTAGGCATGCAACTCACAGGTACCTTTTTCAGCTATGATTTGGTTCATGTCATCATTATACAGAATGCAGCATCACCACTTAGGGGAGGAAACTGGTCCTCACACTGTGGACTCTTTATGGTCATCTAAATGGCTTTGCTCAAAGCCAATAGGAGTTAACAAGACATGAAGGCCTAAAGAGTGGGACTGGCAAGGTAAACATCTGTTTTTTCACCCTTAAATATTATTTTGTGTATATGTAGGAGTGCTGTCAAATTGCTTTTCCATTGGGCAAAAACATATGGGAAATGGTCAATGGCAGCCTATAGATCTGCAGAAAGTCCATGTCAAAGTATCTAGAGTGACCACATATATAGTCGTCTGAGAACCAGTGAAAAAAAGGCTCAGTGTTACTAAAACAATGGTCCTTCAGGACAAAGAATCCTACTGGTATATCTTCATGTGGTAAATACACAAGTACAAGGACTTCTTTAATCTGTATCTGAATCTAGATATGTGGCATGCTATATATTCATCTTCAGCTTCAATACCTGAAGTCCAAGTATCTAATCTGCTCCAATTTAAATATGCACTTGGTCATTGGTGAAAACAGCCTGGGCAGCTTACAAGGAACAATCTCAAAAACTATCATTATATCCTGTGGCAGTAAGGTTACCCTCAATTCCTTCCCTAAACTCACTAGTCAAGTAAAGAGAGAATCACAAGATAGATGTGTTTTACAGGACACAAATCAACAGACTAATGGTCATGTCTGGCATTGGTCCTGTTCCCCAGACATCATGCTGTTGATACCCAGTCATTTATTTGGGAAAGGTCTCACCTATTAATTACCTAGGACTGTGTACCAGACAGTCAGTTTTGTCTTCAGTAGCCCAGAAGCATATGTGGTTCCTATTATCTTCCATCTCACAGCTTAAACAATGAAGTAGCCTGACCACAAAGTAACAGGCTCAGGTATAATATACTACAGAGTCAAATAAATGTCTTTTCTGTTCACACAAGTGTCTCTTCTATTTCTTTGATGTACTAAATTCTGAAACGATTGTTTCTAGAGTAGATATTTGACAGTTTCATCACTGCAATCCTGAGCTCACTTCTAACTATCTTTGCAAGGATGCTATTGAAGGTGGATGCTTTAAATTTTCTGGCACTTACTAACATGGCTGTCTCAGTTTCCTAAGGTTCTAGTTTCTTGTGGCTTTCAACAACAACATACTTGCAGCTAAGTCAATTTTAACCACCCATTTATTGAACAAGGTAGACATTTTCACCATACATCCATAGTAGGACTTCCCATCATGAATGAAGGAAGTGAACTACATCTATGTCACGTTCTACTTGGCCCTCTGCAATGGTGCTATGGAGCAGACCTGCCTAATGATTAAGGGTCATGTTTCATTATTGTTTTCTGTAACTGGCATTGAGGGAGAGTAATATAACACCAATCTTTTCAAAAGTGCATACCCACAGGGTGTTCATCCCAACTCCCCAAACAGTAGTTGACAGAAGATATAGTGGAGGGCTTTCCCAGAAAAGCCAGCTGTTCAGCATCTGTTTTTTTGACCACTGCATGCTGGTGCATATCACACTGCCGACAACTACAATCGTTCACTTCGGCCATCTCAGAATTGAATCTCTGTGACAAATATTAAAATTCTAATAGAAGAATTTCCTTGTTATATTTTGGGTAAGCTCTACTGTAACTCTCTGCACAATTGCAGATAGAATACTTATCCAGTTGATCAGGCAGCACTTGTTTAAGTCTGGTGTGACTCCTCCCTTTTATAAAATAGTGCCAGTACAGCCTGTCATCATGGATTAGAGGTATATCGTCTATGTTAGCATTTTTTAACTTGATTCATATGGCTTTAGGTAGGCTTTCTTTGTTTCTGTATCAGAAACTACCCAGTATTTTGTCCGGTTATATGGAGCTTACACTTTCAATTGTACTTGTAGCAGAAGCTCTTATGTCTCCAGTTAAATAAAGGGATATCATTTTTTGTCTCCATAACAATCCACCATATGCCTTTGCTTTTTGTAAGCTTGCAGATATATTTTCTGCAAGTACATTCACCATTAATAACTTATGAAATCAAATGAGCCTCTTCTTTCCATGTTAGTATATGCTCATGATCAACAGAGTCTTCTGAAACAATTTTAGAATACTATAACAATTGATATAAAGTTATGCGTGGCATCTGCATGCATTTTATTAAAGTAAAGCTATGTTGTCTGGAAAGTTTTAGTTTTAAACAAAATATGACTGTGTACTAAATCAGTGACATATTCTGTAAATGAAATGTGAAATGAATTCTACTAAAACTGCACAGATTGGATCAGTGGGAGGGAAATTGTGAAGGAATATTTTGGATCTAATCAGGCTGCTATAATTATATGATTATCATATAAAACTATATTGCAATAAATTACTTTAAGATGCGAGTTATTTTAATGTAGGGGTTTAAATTTTTATGTTTTCCTGTTCATATAAGAAATTAATGCAATGATGACATTTACTTAATATGCCAGCTATTTTTTGATGTTTTAGGTCTACTAAATAGATATAAAATATACATTATTAAATTGCAGATTAATTTATAAACAAAGTAAAGGTTGTGTATGCCAGATGACACAGGCTGCATTCTGTACTTATCAAAATATGCAGCTTTTGCAGTTTTGGAAAAAAGAATGAAACAGATGCTTAGGAGATGAACAATAAGCTGTTAACTATTAATGATAGTATGTTAATTAGTGATTTCTAAAGGTAATTTTGATTTTCTGCCACTGCATTGGATTATTTCATTCTCCCTAAATAATTATCTCGAATGTAACACAGAAAAAGAAAACATAAGGGTAATGCAGTATGTAAGCAGTACAGTGCAGATTAATAATGGAACTGAACCAGAAATGTCATTCTCGTGATGGTCATTTTAGCTATTTTGGATAGACACTGTGAAGCAGGATTTTATGGGTGGCTAATGGAAAATTATGCTTGAAGTTAAGGAAGTAGAATGGCCGATTAAATTACACACTTCTTGCACCTATGGGTTGAATAATATAAGTTCCATTGTCCCAGTCCTAAAGCTGAAATCCTTAAGTTGTTTTCAGTTGTTTATATTATTATCTTTGCATCATTTCTTTTCATATGTATTTTTATATATGTTATTTAGTGCTGCACTTACTGTTGACTTTTTTATTGACGTACATATCACTTTAAGGAGTGATTTGTTTTTTAATTGATTAAGTTCCTTATTTTATATAAGGAAGTGATGTTTTGTAATTTTTATCTCTGAAGTCCTAGAGTACTTGGAGGGGACGAAAGCACTTAGATCATTAAATGGTGTATTTTACTGTCATTATGTGGATTACTCCAATTCCATTGACTTCTTTCAGTTGAAGTTTTTTTTTTTTTTTTACTTCATTGAATTTTTCAGCAGTTGCTTTTCCATTGTTGTGTTCTGTTTGGGGGTGGCATCGCTTCATGAGGTTCAGTCAGATTGGATTTGGAGTTCCATTTTTTTCTTTGGTTCCTGGTTTATGCTTTCTTCATTTTGACATTTGGCAGAGATAATATCATCAGCTGGAAGCAGCAAAATGTGTGCTGGCATTTATGTTACTTACAACATATTTGAGAGTTCTACACACACTTTAACCCAATTTTTGCAACAACAGACCCAGCAAGTTGAGGAGGTATCTTCTTTCATGAAAGGTACTAACTATTCTAGCACCTGGAATATTACACTAGCGCAGTGTATGCAGTCAGTATCAAATGAACTGGCTGATGAAATTCACACTGTACTTTGCGTTGGAGATGGCGGACGAACTGCCTTATAATAACAGCCACAATATTTTTCCTTCCTTTAATATGGGTGAGTGGCTATACAGTGGATTTGACTTTCAGAATAACTTTGGACAAGTTGGCAACCAAGCACTTGTGGTTACAAGTTAGTTGCATGTGTTTAAAAAAAAGCATTTTAAAGTATTGTAAATTACATATAGAGAATTTATACTTCAGGGAATGTATTAAAAACAAGCTGGTACCCAAGGGACTTTGATTGCAGAAATTTCCACCTAATTTAATTGAAGGTTCTGAAAAACATTTTGAATTGATTCATTTGTTTGACAAGCATGGGTGGGAATTTATGGAAGTTATACTGAAATCAAACCAGTAATGCATGGATTTGTTACAAGAAGAAATTAACCAGCTGGACCAGAATATTAAAAAAGGATTTCGCATTTTCATTTCATAAAAATTAATAATACAAATTGTTTGAAAATGTAGACAAAGTTGTTTCTAACATTAAGTGCAGGAAGGCAAAGAAAATATGGAGAGATAAGGGTGGTTATGAGAGGTTTAGGGCTTGCCCCAGACCACCACGTTTAGTAAATAATAACCAACATGGTGAAGCAGTATGTGGTGTAGAATACAATGACCTGACCAGTGACTCTAATTCTGATCCTTTAGATTCCCCCAGGATTGAGAAGATCTGAGAGATTAAGCAAACAGACACAGTGGAAGAAGAATTACTCCCCAACATAGGAGAGATGGAGGTATCAGAATGCAAGGTCATTTTATCAGGAAAGGGGAGGAAAATGAATTAAATAGTATGTGCAATAACAATGTTTTTAATGTTGGCACTAACAATTATGATGATTTTAAATTTTATAATTTTAGTGATCAAGTAATAAGCCTGATCCTGTCCATTTTTTGAGAAAGGCATGACTTTTGTACCCAGTAAGAAGGCTGACCCTACTAGAACAATTTTGTAGCTAAAATTATATACTAGGAAGTTAAATTTTTCAGTGTTACTTTTTAACACACAAGTAGATTTTTATCAGGATCTATACAAATCCAATATTTTAGCCACTCTTTGCATCCAGCTATTTATCTTTTCAAAAAACTATGTGAATAGGATATTGTACTGTCTTCAAAACACAAAAAGAGCAATTCAATATAATTTATCTAAGGATGAAATATCTCTACTACAAACCATTTCCGGGAATAAGAATATCAGGTTAATGAAACCAGATAAGTCGGGGTTGACTAGTGGTAATGAACAGCACTGACTACAATTCTAAACTGAAAATTTTATTATTGATAGACCAATAATGAACAAATATCAAGGAATCAAAAATTTAGCATACAGTAAGTTATACTTTTTCTTAAATGATCTACTGATTCAAGAACAAATCTCTTTGCATGACTTTAACTATATCAACATCAAATATCAGAGAATACTAGACATATTTGGTATAACCTAGATTCAAAAAAACCTTTTGGACCCCCAACTTTGACCGATTGTCGATGCTAATGGGTCAAACACCTGTGGAATGGCTAAATGGCTAATTTAGTTGATCATGAATTAAAAGATGTTCTTAGCCAAAAAAGAAAACATATCTATAAGGATTCTTGAAATTTTTTGAAAAATATTAGACAGGATATGTACATTGAGGTCATAATTTTAGTGACAATATGTGTTAAAGATCTCTTCTCTGTGATACCACATGATGTGGGGATATCATAATTTTATGATTATTTCAGAGAAGTTAAAACACTGGAAATCAACTTAATGTTCTAAAAACCTTCATGGAGTTGATTTTGGATAATAAATGCATTTTATGATGGCATAATATACAAGCAGAGGGCAGGTATTGCCATGGGGCAATATGTGCCCCAGTTTTTGATAATATTGTAATAGCATACTGAGAGCACACTTCCATTTTTCAGTCAGGCTATCAAAGTGCTTTGTCCCTATATGGCAGATACCTGGATGACATGGTTATTTTTTGGAAGGAAAAAAAACAAGCTGAGTAACACAAGTCACCACACCACAAATCAGGCAGTTTGAATGGTTCAAACTGCCTGATTTGTGGTGTGGTGACTTGCGTTACTCAGCTTTTTTTTTGCCTTTGTTTGTGAGCTTTCCTATTTTTTGGAAGGACACTGAAGAAAAACTTTTGGAATTTTTTTTTTATATTAACAATACAACTAATTTTCTAAAATTTACAATCAGTTATTTGACCAGCACTCTAAGGTACCTTGACGTGCAAATCACTAAAAATTCCAAAAATAGGAAATTTGTATCTAATGTTTATAGGAAACCTACCTATTTCAGTAACCTTATTCATTTTAACAGTAGTCATCCATACCATCAAAAGAAAGCACTAGTGAAGAGACATTTGGTTAGGCTTTGTTGAATTATCTCTAGTCCAGAACTTTTTTAATAGGGAAGTGTCAATTTGAGGCCTCTCTTCTTAAGATGGGGTTACCCAGCTGAATTCCTCTTTAATATTTTTGAGGAAATTAATTTAAAAAAAATCAAAAGAGGTCCTTTGCCCACTATTAGGGAATCAATTAGTGGTAAATCAACCTAACAGACCCCATGACACTAGGTTCAACAGTAGCCTCATACTCATTTATATTGCTGATATTGATATGGTTTCACAAGTCATCAGAAGAAACTGGAAAATGTTTTAGACGGGGTGGATTAAAATACAAGCATCAAAAATCCATGTATTGTTTATTGAAAGGATTGGTGCAATGGCATATTAAATGACATGCTTCTGGCCCCTATAGGTTGAATGGTTTGATTTCCATTACACCAATGCTAAAGTTGAAATCCATAAGTTGTTTTTAATTGTTTATGTTATTATTTTTTCATCATTTCTGTTCATATGCATTATTTAGTGCTGCACTTACTGCTGACTTTTTTATTGATGCGTGTGTCACTTTAAGGAGTGATTTGTTTTTAATTGATTTAGTTCTTTAATAGAAGGAAGTGATGTTTTGTAATGTTTATCTCTGATGAAGTCCTAGTGTACTTGGAGGGGATAAAAGTGCTTAGATCATTAAATGGTGTATTTTACTATTGTGTGGATTATTCCAGTTCCATCTACTTCTTTCATTGGACATTTTTTTACTTCCTTGAGTTTTTAAGCCTTTGCTTTTCCATTGTTGTGTTCTGTTTGTGGGTAGCATCGCTTCCTGAGGTTCTGTCAGTTTGGACTGACAGTTTCATTTTTTTTTTTAGTTCCTAGTTTACGGGATCCAATAACATGAACTATAGATAAAGTATACATAATACATTCATTTAAAATTATCAGCTGTGCATTTATATAAACATAAGCATTTTTTATAATTTATTAAATCTCATTCTTAAAACTAGGAAAGCAATTCAGCCATTTAAAAATAAACTTTTTTAATACCATTGCCAGAGCATGCACTTATGTTGGTATAATATACTGGAAAAAAATGAAATCCCACTCTGAAGGTTACTGCAACATTTTACAAGAAATGAATAACATTGGCTATATTATTTACATATGTTTTAGATGGGAGGGCCAAGTGTTCTGTAAATTGTAATATATAGTCACTCTATCTTGTTACATATGATGAAATAAAAAAAAGACTCAAACTGTAGTGCACCAGAACATTTGCACCCTCTATATTTGGCACAGGTTCAGTGCATCCAGTAGAAACACCCAGTTAGAAATTTTTATTTTAGCATATGTTTATGAAAAAAAAAAATTCTGATCGAAAATTCACTTCAAAATCTGGATAGATTTGCCTGTCCAAAATTGTTGTTTTTTAGCCTGACTTCTAGGGGCAAAATGTGATACTCAGAGTATGACCAACTTCCCGGTACTACACTTCCAAGACAAGATCTCCATACCTCTCAACTGTCCAGATTTCTGCAAGATGTCCAGATTTTTGACTCATATTTTTGGTCTGCTCCTCTTAAAATTTGTGTTTTCTAGCAAACTACAGAGAATTGAAGTCACTGAATAATGACATACATTTGGGTTTTGGACTTATATCCTTCATCAAATGTAAGCTAGCACAAAACCTATTATCCTAACAGCATTCTAAGCTTCTAAGAGCAATAATTAAAATAAGTCCTTATTGTTTTTGGTATTTGGTCCTTTATTATTTAAGGCTTTGTCCAGATTTATTGTGTTAGGAAGCTGAGATGTATGCACATCTCTTGAATCCCTTTTGTGAAGATATAGGTTTAGTAGCCTACTGTCCTTCAAAAAAAGAAAAAAGAAAAAGAAAAAAGTTAAATACATATGTTAAACTGTTTCACTGTGAGTGCACTTGATTTATCTGCTTAAAAATTAAATTTAAACTGCATTTAGTACTGTAGGCATCACACTCAAGTGTAACAGACTTTTCTGTGCATTTCTACTGTTTAAATTGCTATCTGTACTGCTCGTTTACCACCCTTTTGTATACTAGAATAGTCTGGATCCCAGATCTGCTAGTTTCAGGACTTTAGTCTGTATTTCTGAGTGGTCCAGACCTTGTTGTGGTAGTGGGATGTCTTTCTGGTTATCAATGAAAGTGGTAAGCATTAGAGCAGCCTATCTGTCTCAAGAGGAGTGCTTTCCAGCTCTGACGTTAACCTTTTTGGTTGTTTTGGGCTAATTTCCATCCCTTTCAACTTTTTGAGTTACAAGCCTGTGTTTGTGCAGGTTTGTGCGAGTTTGTGCATCAAGTAGCGCCGCTTAGCTAGGGTTAAATTATTCCCGCTACCATAAAGTCTGCTCTTCAGTTTTTCCCTTAGAACTAGCCAGATTCTTAATTTTAGCACTTGAATCTCTTTTTCAGTGCTCAGCACTGATTCAGAACTGCTGTAAGTACTAAATAAACTACAAATTACTACAGCACTCAACCTTCCTCATTACCTAGTGTTTAACAGGTTTTTTATACTTATCTTCCTCAGTTGCATAGAGGAAAACAGCTCTAGTACTTACTTTCCTCACTTGTCTAGAGGAAAATAGTGATTACCCAGGCATGTCCAAGGGACAGCTCCCAGTGTCCTCTCCTGTCTACCTGATGAATCTGGGCAACTTGGGACAATGCAGCAATTGCCACATGTACACAGACAACCCTCTCCTCCTACCACCTAACACTACAACCTGTGAGAGATGCATTTATTTAGCCAAACTGGAAGCAAAGCTCTCTCAACCCAAGACTGAACTTGTCAGTCAAGAGGAGAAGGTAAACACTTGCACCACACCACACTCATCACATAAACCCACTAAAGCTACACCACCAAAACCCACATATAGATACACAAAAAACATTCACCGAGGCTCTCAACATTTAATCTGTCCAAGAAACAGAGACCTTCAAAGCAGAAATGTAAGCAGCCGCCACCCCTCAACACAAACCAAAAGACACATAACACACAGGCTCAATGTGCCACTCAACCACAGCCTATAAGGCAAAGCAACATACCCAGCACATTAGTCACAGATGACTCAATAGTCAAAGAACAAAAAAAGAAGCACAAAGGATCCAAACTGGTTGTAGCACTCAACAGTTGTTTAATGAACACATGAACTGACATCCAAGATTAATGCTGACAAGGTCAAATTAACGTTTTCATCCCACAACTTCTTCAGATAAAATTCCCTCTCCATGTCACCACCTTTATACACTCAGCAATTAGTTCACAACTAGTAAAAAACAAGGAAAATAATATCACCACTAATGCGTACTAATACATTTAAAACATTTAAAACACATCAAGACAAGTCCCCAAATGATGTGAACATCCTACAGAAGGGCCTCTCTAAGACAGATGCCTGGTGTCAGAGCCATGGCCTCAAGCTCAATGCCAAAAAGTGCAGTGTCATCCCCTTTGGTAAAAACTCTGTACTCATGGACTACCACATAGGCAGCAATCTACTTAACACCAAATGCGTGATAAGAGACCTTGGGACCCAGGTGGACAGTAGTCTCTCCTTTGATAGTCACATCACCACAGTAGTCAGGAACTCCTTCTACGTGGCACACCTCATCATAAAAGGGTTCTCATCCAGGAAAAAAGAGGTCATCGTTACACTCTACTCGTCACTCATTAGACCCATTATAGAGTACAATGCCCCTTTTGGAATGTATCTCACAAGACATCTGCAGCAGCTGGAAAGGCCACAGAAGTACCTCACAAAGAGGATTACTGGACTCAAACAAATGCCCTACACTGACCGCCTCAAAAAACTCCAGCTTTACTCAGTAGCATATCTCCTACTCAGAGGTGATCTCTGCCTAACATATAAAGCTATGTCAAACCCAGAGCTGTTGGACATGCTACACCTAAAGAAATCCCAATCCCTCAGAGCTACATGCTCTAAGGACCTAAAACTTGTCACCACAATAAACAGGACATGCTGGAGGGATAGATTCCTATCCCAGAGACTTCCTATACTCTGGAACAGGCTACCCATCTATGTCAAGCAAAGTTCTTCATTAGCACTCTTCAAGAAAAATCTTGATGAGTGGATGGGAAATAGGAAATACACCCCGGGGATCACTTCTGTGTGTCTGTTCATCAGTGGCACAGTAAATAACTTGCTTGGGTGGTGTAAGTCAGGGAACCTTGTTGGCTAGGCTTGCGTAGGCCCTTGGGCCGATAGCCTAGTACCTACCTATGAACCTATGAACCTATGAACATCTAACAGACTAAAACAGTCCCTAAAAATCACAAATTATATACAGTCATTTTGCCACTTGATGTTTAATTTATATAGTATGATTAAAACCTTTAATTTTATAGTTTAAAACACTTATAAAATAAATAAATAACATGGATACCATAAAAGTGTTTATTTCTAAAAGGTCACAACCCTCTCTAGTGGTCAATCATAAAAACTTTTTCCAAATGTATTTTGTCTCCCATAAATAGTAATTTATTGCAGTTCATAAAATCCTTTAAAAACATACCTTAATAAATGTGTGTAAAATGTATTTACATCCTGCATAAGTGATTCTAGTTCTATAGTTTGGCAGATCTGAGTTTTAAAACTGGGGCGAATGAAATGTCATTTAGACCTGGGTGTCTACAAGCTTCCAATGTTACTTGCCAGTAGAGTTCCCTATATTCCACTCTAGTTTCCCACAATCCGCCTCTAGGGTCAATGGGTACCACCTCAAGAACAAAAAAAAAAAATACTGTATCCTTACACACACAAGTGTGTCTATACAGGGCATTATTCTCTTGCTTCGTCCTTATTTCATAGAAATGTTCATACAATCTTTGTTTAAGCTGTCTCTCGCTTTTACCCACATAAAATGAGTCACAGGTTTTACATAAGGCCACATAGACAATTCCCTTCGTGTTACAGTTCACAAATGTGTTTTAAGTGATCTTCCTGTTTCTTGCTTTTAAGAACAAAATGTCACCTGTCAACAAGTGGGAACAATAATTGCAGCTCCCAACATTTAAACACACCTTTTTTGTTCCTCATACCTCTTTCCAGAGTACGTCCATAAGTACCCCTTTCTAACAAACCTTTAATGTTGTTACCCCTCCGGTATGTGCATCTTAAATCATTTTCAAAAATGTGCTCCAAGTCTGATATTTTTGCAAAAATTTTCCATTCTCTATCTATTATCTTTCTAACTAGTCCAGCCTCACCATCGTAGGTGATCACCATACCTGAACTGTAATTGTCATTCATGTTTTTATTTTTATTTTGTTCTTCCTGATTCCTCTCCAAGTTAACCCCCTCTTGTTTCCCTAGTATGGGGGCAAATGTACCATTTCTTCTTGCCAAAACTTTTTTATACATTTGGTCAAAAAGTTCTATAGGGTAACCCCTATCAATAAACAACCCTTTTAAATATTCACATTCTTTGTAAAAAATTACATCATTAGAGGTCATTCTACTCACTCGCACTAGATGACCCTTTATAACCCCCTTCTTATGGTGGGGTGGATGGGTGCTTGTGTAGTGTAAGTAAGAGTTTGAAAAAGTATCCTTACGAAATACTTTGGATGTGAAACTACCATTAGACTTTTGTATGTTGACATCCAAATAATTCAATTGATCAAAACAAAATTTGTGTGTAAATTTTAAAAATGTAGTAGTCTCATTAATATATTCTACAAAACTTTCAAAAGTAACTTCATTGTCAACCCATAAAAAACATAAGTCATCTAAAAACCTACCACAAAAATTTGCAAAGCATCTGTAGTCTGAATTTAAAATGTACTTATGTTCCCAATATGCCATTATAATATTTGCATAAGTGGGGGCACAATGTGCACCCATTGCCACTCCACTTAGTTGCTTGTAGTATTCTCCCTCGAAAAAAATAAAATTGTTCTTTAGAACTAATTCCATCAGGACTAAAACTGTTCTAAACTCATTGAAGGTAATTTCTTTATATCCAGCCAGCATTTCTTCAAACCAACCTAAACCTGTATCGTGTGGTATGCAAGTAAACAAATCTATAACATACAGGGTTGCAAAGCCCACTTTTTCTGAATATAGTGTGCTATCCAACTTCCTCAAAAAGTCCCATGAGTCCTTAAGTATGTTTGTGTTGTCTGTAACTAGTTTTTTTTATCTTTTTATCCACGTATTTTGACAGTGGAGCTGTTACTGACCCTTCTGCAGAAACTATAGGCCTAAGAGGGGGATCGCCTATGTCTTTGTGTATCTTTGGAATACCAAATATTAATGGTACTTTAGGCTTTTCAACATGCAAAAAGTTGTATGTCTCCATGTCTATTAGTCCATCAATCAATAAGTCATTCAGAACTATGTATATTTTTTGTAAGCTATATTGATTTCATTTATTGATGTTCTAATGTATTTGTTTGTATCACTAAGGATATTCAACATTTTGCCTTCATAGGTAATGTAGTCCATTAACACACACCCCCACCTTTGTCAGGTTTCATAGCCCTCAAATTCCTATTACCACTGACTGTGTTTAAATTTCTCATTCTGCGAGGGTCATGTTAGACTGTACATTGTGGTATTTCAAAGTTTTTCTCAAGCCACTTTCAACTGCCAGTTCAAAACTCCGCAACTGTGGGTGTAGGGGTGGGTTAAAATGCTTTTCCTTACCAACTTATTTTCATTGACTTTAGTTTTTTTTTTATTCCCATTAAAGAACAACTCCAAATTATTTTTCCTAACAAAGAGTTTTATATCAATACTGACTCAATAGTCAGGCATACTGATGTTCCACTCACCACACTAGACAAGGAAAAGGTTACTGTCAGCTGCTTGTTGGGTACCAGGATCCACCACATTACCCACATACTCAGGTCACTCCACAAGTACAAGTATGACTCAGTCATTGTCCATGTTGGTGTGAACGATTTGAGATGTACCTCCCTGGACTACATGAAAAGAGACATGGAAGAGCTCTCTGATCTTGTAATCCAGGCTGGTATAACCCTAGCCCTGAGTAGCATCCTACCTTCACAGACAGGTATGGCCCTAGCACTGAGTAGCATCCTACCTTTGCTCAGAATGATACCACAGAACAAGGACAAAATGATTGACTTCAACAATTGGCTAAGCTTCTGGTGTCATTCTAAGGAGATCCAGTATCTGTCTGCCTGGGATGACATGGTCGACAGGCCATGAGACTTTGCCAGAGATGGCCTGCACCTGTCACCACTGGGATTCTGGATACTGGCTAAGGCTCTTGCTGTCCCTATAGTGCCATTTTTTTAACATTGGATGAATACTATAGATGCAGTTGTATTCATTGTAAGGAGTGTACTGATTGATTAATTGTTTAATTGTTTAATTGACCAATTGATTTTTTGGTAGGAGTAGCTACTTTAGCTAGGTATATAAATGAAGCTTGCTCCCTTGTGTATTAGATCTGAAGAAGCATGCAGTAGTGCATGCGAAAGCGCTCATCTTTTATGTTATTTTCTTTCCAATAAACAGTGAATCCTTCGTGGTGGTCTCTCTCCATTTTTTTTGCTATTGGATTTGTTTTTCGTTGGAAGAGACCTTTAGGAGCCAGGACTGTTTTAAGGTTTATCAGTGCCATTTTTAGGCAAGGTCCAAATGACAAATCCACCACCATAGCAGGTACAGGCAAACAAAAACTGAGGGTAATGCTACTCAACGCTAGAAGTCTAAACCTCAAAATGCACTCACTCGAGGCACTCCTTAAAATGGAGAACATCGATATCTATGCTGTGACTGAAGCCTGGTTCAAGGCTCCGGAGAGCACCCCTGCATTACCAGGCAATAACTCATACCATACCTTTCGACCATCTAACCTAGACTGGAACAAGAAAGGCAGAGGTGTGTCCATATTCATTAAGGATATCCACACCTCCAGGCTATTTAACCAACATAATGCATCCGAAATTATCCAAGTGCAACTAACTCTGGGCAAAACTGCAATCCAAATTGTAGCTTGCTACAGATCCCCCACTATAACCCAGGACTCCCAATCCTCTTTTCTTGATATACTGGAAAATACTAGGGTCCAACCAAACACCCTAATAATACATGATTTCAACTACCCCACCATTAACTGGGAAAACTATTCATGTACCAACTCTTTCACTCAATGCTTTCTAGAATTCATAAACTCCAGTGCCCTGGATCAACTTATCCACACCCGTACCAGGGGCAACAATATCCTAGACCTAGTCATTACTGACATGAGTGACGGGTGTTCCAAAGCTGACATCAACTCCTCATTGGTCAGATCTGACCATAAACTAATCACCATAGATATCCAAATCTGGCCCCTACTCCCATTAAGGAAACCATTGTAAAATAATTTCTCCAAAGCCAACTTCATGCTTCTTAAGACAGCAGTGGCAAACTTCACAACATCCATGCAGATGGGCAATGCAGTTATGACTGCAGAATCCTACACAAATGCACTCTATAAGCACTTACATGAGTACTATCTCTAACAGAACCAAGACGCTATCCTCCAAAAAAAGGAAGCCAATCTGGTGGTCCCCCGCTATAAACAAACTCTACAACAGAAGGAAGAAACTGCTGCAGAAGAGAGTAAAGTCCTATGAGTGGAGGAGCTCCCTGGTCAGTCTCAGTAAGAAACTGAGATCCCGCATAAACCCTCCAAAGCTAGCTATGAAAACAAGATTGCCTCTAATTCCAAGGACAATCACAAAGCATTCTATAGCTATGTCAAGAATCTCGATAGCAACAATTGAAACAGTCACCAAAGCCATTGACAAGGGTAATGCAGTTAACACAGCCTATCTTGACCTCATCAAGGCTTTCAACACCATCCCCCATTCTGGAATTATAGATAAACTTACTAAACTGGGTATAAATCCATATGTCACAAGATGTGTTGTCAACTGGCTCACTAATAGAACACATACTGTAAAAGTTGCACACTCCAAATCTGACTTCAAACTAGTGACAACTGAAGTACCACAGGGTCCAGTCCTGGGTCCTCTCCAGTTTGGTATCTACTTCTCTGAAGTAAGGGTTAATACAGAGGGCCTCTGTCTGATGAAGTTCTCAGATGACTGCAAACTATGTGTCATAGTCGAGTGCCCAAATGACGTGGATATCCTACAGAGGCGCCTCACTGAGACAGATGTCTGGTGTCAGAGCCATGGCTGCAAGTTTAATGCCAAAAAGTGCACTGTCATCCGCTTTGGTAAAAACACTGTTCCCATGAACTACCACATAGGGGCAGTCCTCTTAACGTCAAAGGTGTGATAAGAGACCTTGGTACTCAGGTGGACATTAGTCTCTCCTTTGATAATCACATTGTCACAGTAGTCAGGAAATCCTTCTACATGGCACACTTTATCATGAAAGGGTTCTCATCCAGGAAAAAAGAGTTCATTGTTCCCCTCTACTCAGCACTCATTAGACCCATTATTAAATACAACATCCCTTTTTGGAATATACCTCACAAAACATCTGCAACAGTTGGAAAGGCCACAGAAGTATCTCACCAAGATGATTATGGGCATCAAACAGATGTCCTATGCTGACCATCTCAAAAAACTCCAGCTTTACTCCATAGCATATCGCCTACTCTGAGATCATCTCTGCCTAACATACAAAGCTATGTCAAACCCAGAGCTGTTGGACATGCTACACCTAAAGAAATCCCAATCCCTCTGGGATACACGCTCTAGGGACCTAAATCTTGTCACCACAATAAATAGAATATGCTCGAGGGATAGATTCCTATCCCAGAGACTTCCCATACTCTGGAACAAGCTACCCATCTATGTCAAGCAAAGTTCCTCATTAGCATTCTTCATGAAAAATCTTGATAAATGGATGGGAATTAGGAAATTCACCCCAGGGATCACTTCTGTGGCTCTGCTTGACAAGGGCACAGAAAAATAACTTTCTTCGGTGGCAAAAGCCAGGGAACCTTCTTGGCTAGGCTTACATAGGCCCTAGGTCTGATAGCCTAGTACCTACCTATGAACCTATGTTACTGGATGTGAACAACAAAGCTAAGAACAAAGAACTTGCTACAGAGTAACCTTATTCAGAACTAATGGTACGAATTGACCACTGCTTCAAAAACATAATGACTCCCAGCATAGATCAAAGATGTGGTTAACTTACTAATTCTGGAAAGGTTTGTATGTGTTTAGCTCCAATTTAGTGATGCTATTACTAGACACACATATGTTGCACTGCAGCCATATGAGCTGAAAACTCAGCACTTAAACCACCTCTGAGGCCTTGCAGGTAAAGTAGCATATGGGCACCTGTAAGAGGTGGCTGGGGAAGGATGGTACTGACTGGCTGGTAGCTCACCTGTTTGGGGGGGGTGGTTCTAACTCATCATATGGTTGTCACATTGTGTGAGAAAATGCTATTCTACCTCATGGAACTCAAGCCTAGTGAATATGCACTGTCGAGTACAGTCACTCAGGAAGCCTAGGGGACTTCAGCATGCAGAGGCATGCTTCTCCAGAGAGGGCAACACATAGCTGTTTCAGGGTAGGCAGTGTTCCAGTGAGGTAGATGACAGGCCACCTTGCAGGACCAGTAAGTAGAACCACTTCCTATCACCTGATTCTTGCCATGGAGTTGGTGATTTGATTGCGATTCCCCAGCAGGGACTAATGGGAATTAGGGCTCTCACCTAGCCTGGGGATTCCTGCCTCCCACTAACACTGAGTGAATGGGATGATTAGGTAAGATAAAGGAGCCAATGGGCTTGGTCCCATATGGGAAAAACAGAAGCAAAAAAAGAAGTGAATGTGTCTCTTCTGGCTAGAATATTTAGTTGGGTCTTACTGCACAACAGTGTGAGGCAGGCATAAGTACTTACAGAATTAAATCTCATAAAGAGATGCACCGATCGGTTAACTGTTGCAATTCTGGAAGGAGCACTGCATTGTTGGGAGTGTGTCCATACAGAATATTAAAAAAAAAATGTTCAAGAATTATGAATTTATGAGGTATACAAATGTTGTTTCTAAGCACTGAACATGGTAAATGAATTAACATATCAATGTATCCATGTTTTAGGACTTAAAAACATGTAACGTATGAGAAGTGGAGAAGAGACCTTCTACACAGCAAAATAAATAATATAAGCCAGCTGTGTAGCAGTCTCTGTACATGTCTGTGTGTCTGTGCGTGAGGGGGGATAATGCAGGATGGCATTTTCAGACTTCATAATTTTGCAAAATAGTTGGTGTTATTTACATTATTATGGACTAAGGTAAAAGGGATCCAGCACTGAATATGGTGGGGGTGGTACTGGGGCTTTACTCCTCATCATGAATACTTCTATTTATGTTGTGCTTGTTATTACTTTGTCATTCACGAATATTCAGAGCTAGTGGTTCAGCAAAATTCATTGCATATACAGGTTACTTAGGTGACATGGGCATTGAATTTGTGGTTGCAAAATGTTTTTTGTGACATGTTAGATATACAAGATATGGACAATATAAGTCCACTTTCTAAAGAATATTTTTCTAACAGTAAAAAAAGAGAAAAAAATGTATCCATTGACTATTATCATTTGATACTGGGATCCAGTCGTATTAAAATAAAAAATAAAATAACAAGCTTCCCATGTATTTCAGATGGTACCCTGGAACTGACTCAGTAGGCAAATGAACTGCACTGATGTACACTAATTCTCCAGAATAATATGTGGAAAATATATATGATATATTCGGTGTACAACATGACAGAGTAGTGAGGATTGGTGTCATGAAAACAAATCCATGAGGAAAGATGCAACTGAAATAAAACTGCATTACCTAATGATAAAATGTAGTTTCAAGGAACACAATGAAAACCTAAAACACCTCTCAGTTTCTTTCGTTAATAACCCTAAACTTACAACTGCTCCTAACTCCAACCCTACATATTACATTACTAAAAACTCCCTTTCCACTACTTTACCAGTCTTCTGGTAAATTATGAAGTATTCTTATTTATTTATTTACTCACTCTTTGTTTTCTGGATTAACCTACTATGCTAGTGGCCTCTTGTCAGTTGAGTCCCAAGGTGGGATTCATACTGACTAGGGGAAATTTGTTCGAAATATTCCCTACCCTTTTTAAAAGTTGCCATAGGATCTTTTCCATCCATTTGAGATACCACTAACTCAAGCGGGAAAGAACTGAGTTTAATGTCTTTGCCAAAAGATATCACACTCTGTAGCATCCCCGTTATGCTGCACTGCAGTGGTAGTACTGGAAAATAAATACAAGCATGCAGTGTGGCAGTGTTAGTACTGAAAAAATAAATACAAGCATGTGGTGTGTCAGTGTTAGTACTGGAAAAATAAATACAAGTATGCGGTGTGGCAGTGTTAGTAATGGAAAAATAAATACAGTATGTGGTGTGGCAGTGCTTGTACTGGAAAAATAAATACAAGTATGCGGTGTGGCAGTGTTAGTACTGGATAAATCAATACAAGTATGCGGTGTGGCTGTGTTAGTAATGGAAACATAAATACACTATGTGGTGTGGCAGTGTTAGTATTGGAAAAATAAATACAAGCATGTGATGTATGTATAGAACCCTTAGTCATCTGATATTCCAACACCACAGGAAAGGGGGTGACCTGTTGAGTCAATGAAATTAACATTTTGATTTTTTGTTGTTGTTTTTAATATTTTTTATTGTTAGTTCAACCTACATATCCACTCCAATATTAATAAAACCCATAAAAAACTAGGGCTTCTGTACAGACACAACATGTTTCTCTTCTTACCATTCAAACAAGGTCTAGCCCTCTCCCATCTCCTACCTTCACTAACCTATGGTGCACCCTTGTTTATTAATCTACAGTCTTCCCTGAAACTCAAACTAGAATCTTGCTACAACATCACCAAATTTACCACAGGCAATTGTCACTCCTCCCATCACTATAACTCATTAAGAAAACTACAATGACTATAACTCCCCCATTACCATTACCTGACTGTTTCTCCCGTCAGCCTCTACTGTCCACCATAACAATTCTAGCCCTGTTCATTACCTAGCATCATCCCTATCCCCACTTGCCTCTTGAACCTTATTATCTGTCTATGCTATAGCTTCTCCTGATGTTGCCTAACTTCCATCTCGTGTTCTACACCTTCACTAGAATTTGCCTAAATCTTTTTCTCTCCACACTTCTGCTGACTGTAATCACCCATACTGATTCCTTCTACTACCTCCTAACTCATCTCATCAACCTCCTCCAACCTGAATTTCTCCTGGATCTTTGTAATTCTACAATACTAATTTGTATTACAGTCTCATTTAAATCATTTGTGTCTTAAAACCAGTAATTTCAGACTCCACTATGTATGAAAGAACCTGCTCCTCAAATTGTTTCCATTATTTTTGCTGGATTCTTGCCCATTATGATGTACTTCATTGTAATCACTGTATTCATCTGTTTTTGTTTTGTCTCATTGCAACTATTTTTAATACTGTATTTTAGTCTCCTGTCTTGGAACTCATTGTTCTTTTATATTGCCTCAGTGCAACTATTGTCTTTTAGTACTGTATTTTGTTTGCTTTTGTTTTGGAGCTTTTCTCCCCGGGCCACCACTGAAAATGGGCTCACTGTGGCCCAGTAGACTTTCCCAGTAAGCAGATGTCAATAAATAAATAATAAATAAATAAATAACATAAGTGAGTTCTGATGTAAAGAAATCAGCAGAATGTCCACAATTGTATATAGGTATGGGCCTCTGACTGCTTTTGAATGAGTTTGGATGTGTGTGTAGATATTATTAAATATTTGCATAACCTTAATTTATAAAATACTTCCTTCAGCAATTACATATCCTATAGCAACTTCGAAACATTAAGTGTAACTATTTTATATCAGAAGTATAGAAGAATAACTTTATAATAATAAGAAAATATATGTAAACAATTTAACAGATAGCTCACTATCTAAGCATAATAATGCCCTCAAGGATGAAAGTTACAGGAGAAACAATGGACCTTCTAAGGGTGGGGAAGCAGATTGCCATTTCACTGTAATGCTCATCCTGTTAGGCATTATTGCTTGCATAGAAAGTGGGTTTGGAAAATCAGTGATCCCCACTGGTTTGGATATTTGGTGTTCCAAAAGGGGGCATTATTGTATAGGGAGAGCACAGTTATTAGACGTGTACCTATTTCCACATAAAAGCAATGACCAGAGAATGAACTCCTTTACTGCAAAAAAAAATTTCTTTCATGGTGTGATCAGTGAGAGGGGAAAAATAAAATTAAAAATAAAGGATAAAATAATAAGAACGGAACTAATGCAGATTACTTCAGCTGTAGTAGCAGCAGCAGCTGCAAAGACCTGTGCTTTTATTACCTCTTCCAAACATTGATTTTAAAGCTGCGGTTACTGAGAAAGAAAAAAAAAACAACTAATGCAAGTAATGGCAGCACCAATTACATGGAAATGCACGTGTCTGTGTGTGTGTGTGTGTGTGTGCAACCTATAATATTTTTTTCTGATATTAATATATAAATGAACATTTTAATCCTTTTTCTTTAATTAAAATAAAATAAACAGATAAGCAATTACAGTGTCTTTGTTTAAAGCAGCTTCATACATGTGTGCTTCCAGGACAGCTGACAACCTGCACCTATACTAATCTGCCACGGACAGTAGCCTTCAACAAAAAGCTGCTCACCCTCTTGTAGAATAAGTGTTACTGTTATCCATAAGAGACGTGGGCATTTATTAAGACATTTTCACTTTCGATCATCATGTCTCCACCATAGTCAGGAAATCTTTTATCTGCTCCAGTTAATTTCCAAGGTGATATGTTCAAACTCCAAAGAAGTCATCTTACTCTTATAAGTGAACTCTTCATTTATCAGACCCATCATTGAATACAATGCCATTTTAGTATGTATAAACCCAAGGATATGACTCAACTAGAAACTCCACAACAATTATTAACCAAGAGAATTAAATTCCTTATCCTTCAGCTATTCTAATAGATTTGCTTAATTCTCGTTGTATTCAGTAGGTGATCAGCTGATGCATTTCATCTATGTTTGAGCCACAAGATACCCAATCCTGTCTGATATCTCTGCAAAACCACTGGCCCTACAAACAGCAGTACTAGTAATATATACATTGTGTGTGTGTGTGTGTGTGTGTGTGTGTGTGTGTGTGTGTGTGTGTGTGTGTGTGTGTGTGTGTGTGTGTGCGTGTGTGTGTGTTAAGATGACCTGCTGGAGGAGCAGGTTTAGTGTGTTTCTTAAAGTTTTATAAGACTCGACATCATATGGTTCATGTTATTGCTTACCTAGCATTCTTCCTCTTTTTTATATTCCTCAGATCTTCCTCAAAGGGAATGTCTTGTCTTGTTTGAGTTGTAGTTTCTTCTTAATATGTTTTGAAGCCTCAAACCAGAGTCACTGGCTTGCTTTCGCTTATGGGTTAATTATTCTATCTAACTAAAGTATTTTCCCCACTGATGGTCACAATCATTAAAATAACTCAATGCACACACCTCATACACACCTTCTCCACCTCGGCAACAGCCTTGGATTACTCTTGCTGCTCTGCCATCATTAGTACCTTGTTCATCCTCTACTCTTTTTCCATAAGCAATATAGCGCACCATGAAAAGCACTAGACATTATCTCCTGTGTTCTGAAAAAGTCACATAGCCATTATGAGTACCACCTCATTTTTTTCCCTTTTGAAAACAGATCTTGCTTAGAAAATAAATAAATGGTGCAGATTACCAGGCTGACTATAAAGATGGAAGAATCAGTAACATGAGTCTTAGCTTCTGTCCAGGAACTTTACCCGAGCAAAGAAATATAGCCTACTGGACCCATCCAAACATTTGTCCAAGAAGCTGTGGACATTCACTCATACACTGGGCTGTATTCCAGAAGAGATGTGTGGACAGTGCAGTACACTGAAGAAAGACTTCAGCACATAGATGGCAGATATGATTCCATAAAGTATGCTTATCAAGCCTTAGGAATTATGTATTCAGTGCAGGATAATTACAGAATCCGTGTTTAGCCTCTAGATTCTAAAACACAGTGAGCACACCCAACTCAATTTGAATGCACCAAAATGCTTTGTCGACTGCTTTACAAAAGCATTAGGTGGAGACTACATTTATTACCATGAAGGAAAGCTCTCTGTTATGGAATCCTGTGGAATCCACACCATAAAAAATATGCAGCTGGTATGCAATTCATTACAATGGACTGGGGTACAGACAGTCATAGAAGATCTGGCAATATATTCTAGAAAGCAGCCAGCTAGACAATGAGCCAGGCTACATCTAAACCAGCTCCCTGATCAAGAAATAATTAACAGGTACTGATTACACAGAAAGCAGTTGCAGGCTGTGTGTAACATGTATGCCACGCAAATGCGTGCATCTACCCTGTGAAGTAACGTTATACGTGTTGAAACCAAAGTATGCCTGAGCTTAGGTGTATTAGCACACATTTCAGTGGCATACAGGAAATACAGCAGGAGTGTCAAAGACAATTGTCAGTCACATCATCTCCCAATTCCTGACAGTAATGTGGATCAATGTGGATACGTTCCTATCAAAACCTCTGCAATACCTGAAGCAGAAATTACCATGAATAGAAAGAGGTGTCCATCATCTAATTGTCAGCTGATGTGCACAGCAGATGTCATCAAAACAGACATAATGGAGATACACCCTGGTAGCATAGATGATGCCAATATATGGTGAGAAAGTGGTCTGAGAACTGCCTTCAAAAATTGTGAAATATCTAAGAGACTATTACTTGGGAAGTACAGGAAACAGCTAGTCTGTAAAGTAAATCCAAACTTGTCAACAGTATGAATAATGGCAACATATGTGTCATCTCCTTTTCACTAACAGGTGACTGCAGTTGCCCACCAGAGCCGTGGCTAATGATGCCATATAGAGCTACATCCAACACTGCAGAGGATGCACATAATGGAGAACACACTGCAACAAGAAACATCATTCAATGCGTGTTTGGCATGCTGAAACACATATTCAGATGTCTGGGCACTTCCAGATATACACTGCAATACCAACCTGAAAAGGCAGTACAGATGATTACTGTGTCTGCCACGCCCCACATGTTAATATCAAAGTATGACAGCTTACCTACAGTAGGTGGAGGTGTTCTACCCCAAAAATCCCTGATATCTGAAGATGACATTTCACAGCTGTAATGGAAGATCAGGAGGACAAAGACGACACTGGCGGAGGATGGTGTGGGTGATGGAGGATGTAGACACACATCCTAATTCAGGCAATGTGTCAATGTCTGATAGCCAAGTGTGGGTCTAATAAGAGGGAGTTGACCTCTGCCCACTGAAGTTACTCTGATTCTTACAGTTGGGGCACATAATACCTGGTTAGTACTATGGCACTGTTCTAACACCACTGTATTAAGATTTTCAATGGAGCATGCAACTGACAAAACCCTTTCACTCTCTGCAGCCAATGCAACCATAATCTCACCATGTCTGCATACCTGACCTATGTGTAATATATGCAGCCTATGTGTTAGATGATCATTTGTATGGGTAAGTGCACAAAGTTCACCTGCATGACATCATTGGAAACCTTCATTCACCTATAATAGAGGGGGACATCTCCTGACACACATTCATGCACAACAGCAGCACTCTTATGTGTCCTGCAATGGGCAGTACCTCTTAGTTGCAGGGAAGAGTCACCATCAGCACCTGAATCTGCATTGGACACTGACTCTTGATATCATCATGTCCAACAACTGCTGTCACCACAACATCAGCATGTCCAGCCACATCATCCTCTATATTTGTGGCTACAGCATGATCCACATGGCTATCACCTCGGGGACTGGACAATAAACCCAAATATGTGGCCTGTCTGCCACTGGCTATGCTATCACAGTGAGGTACCACACATCCCAGCTGAGGATCAGTGGACAAGGTTACTGGAGGAGGCAGACAGTGGACAGGTTACAAGAAGAGACAGAATACACATGTTACTTACTTGCACAAACAATACATGATGCAGCTTAGTAATGATATATAGGCTAACTACATGACTACAATGTTAATGGGGATATGGACTTACCAGGATACTGTGCTTCAATGAGGTTCATTGACCCTATATAACAGAGAGATTTATGTATACTACATATTACACAAAGCTGACAATTGAGGCTAAAACAATATTAAAACATTCCTGGCGTGACCTTGTGGGACTCTACCACCTTAGGTGAAGTTTGAACTGAGACTGTCATGGGGGAACATATACACCAATACATCATCAGATGGATAACAGCCATCATGGCACATTCCATCAGAGCTATAACACACTCAAGATGATGTGAAGATTGGTATTGTCCTAGGCAGGTGAAGAAAAACACAGTAGTCATATAGTGCACAGATCATCAATACTGACATATATTAAACATATGGAATTTCTTAACATTTACATCATCCCTATTTGGGGAGCATATCATCTGTCATAATGTACTGCTGGGGTGGTACGGTGGTAGCGTTATCTCACAGCAAGAGATTCTCCTGTTTGATTCTCAGCTTGGCTTGGGAGTGCGTTCTGTGTGGAGTCTGCATGTCCTCCCTGCGGTTGGGTAGCGTTTGAAAGACATGCGTTTGTAAATAGGCATGCCTTCGTTGAAGGTTGGGCATTGAGCTGGCACCTTGGCATTTCGTAAAAATCTACTGCCAATCATTAGCGGATCGGAGTTCCGCTGTGGCGACCCCTTACCGGGAAAAAGCCGAAAGACAAACAACAACAACATCATCTGTCATAATGTAGATCTGTAGTATGACAAGGCACTCTAACATCAACATGCAAGAATGCTCCACTGTCCTGATTGCAGACAAAGGCACATGACAACTATAGTACAAACTAGCATGATATGGAGACACTTACATGACAAACAGTAAACAGGTTGTTTAGATGTCCCTGTGTATGGAAAAAAACACAGTGAATATCATATATCACAGTTGTTCTCAGATTTGTTGTACCATATAAACAAGGTAACCAACCACATTTGGTCTGTCTGCAGGTGCATCTGTACAGGTCATGTCTTGTGATGATGTATCTGTAACTTACAATGTCATAAACAAATCAGCATGTGAGCATAATCCTCTGCCATGACTGGCATCAGAAGCCCAGAAAGATATGGATCACAACAATAGTATATGGAGATGCTAACATTGCATGGGCTTCTGCTGTGCAAATGTTAATGGGCTTATGCAATTGAAAAAGGCAAATATCACACATATTGCTTGAAGTCTTGTGTAGGTACTGCATTTTTAACACAATGTGCTATAACACTTATGTTGAGAATCCATGTCCTGTTTGCAGCCATGTTCCTGATGCAACCATGCTGCTGAACAAAATAATATGGAAATATATTAATAATGCTGATATTCTGCTAAAGACTGAGGGGGTGTATATGCTGTAATGGTTTTAAATGCATTACTTACATGTATGTACTAGAATACTAGCTTCAAAACCACCACCAGGTGTATGACGATCACAGCTGGTAGTATGATATGATGCCAAGAACATTGTGATCTCAACTGCAGGAATCAATGAGGGGCCACCTCCCATGGCATTAAATCACCTCTCATAGCGGTGTATTCGGTTAACTGCACGGATGATCGTGTATGAGCAGCATCAACAACAGGCCTTATGGGATTCATTGTGACCGCCTACAGCACTGACCATGTTCAGTTCCATCCAAACCTAATTCTTCCACACAGTATTTCCCATACATACATGGAGGCTTTGACCATGATAGTGAAAAGCCTCAATTATAATTTAATTCTTATGTTGAAAAAAATTGTCACCCCCATTTCAGTTTGACATTTGGAAGACATTGTTATATGTACGTGTTATACATTTTATGGAAGCTCACAATTGACATGGTAATGTTATACACATTTGCTAAGTTACTTACTCTGCTCTCTTTACCAATGTGAGTTATGCAAGATAGTCCTTTAACATATATATTACTGTTATGTATTAAAGAACATAATGGGTATGAAAAAAGTATTTTTTATATGTAGCAATCTATTACATTATCTGTGTAAGTCACTTGTGGAATTTGAACTCATTGCTGAGGATATTGCAACCAAAGGGCTGCCACACAACTCTTGTGCCACACACTCATTACTTTGCATATTAGCACAATTTGTTTGTCTTTTCGGCTTTTCCCAGTTAGGAGTCGCCACAGTGGAACTCCGGTCCACTAATGATTGGCAGTCGATTTTTATGGTGCCGAGTTGCCAGCCCGACACCCAACCTTCAGTGAAGGCACGCCCATTCACGCATGTCTTTCGGAGGCCACTCGACCACAGTAAACAGTGAATAAGTAGAGGCATCCTCACATTGTGTGTATCAGACTGAATGTACTAACAACTATTGCTATATTACTAAACACTGGAGAGTAGCCTAGTTAACTCATTTACTGTGCTTATTCTCCATTTATCCTCACTCTCTTATCCTTACACTAACTTATCCCTTCTATACTTCCTGTCTTAACTCAATATGTTTCTCTGTTTACTCACCTGCACTTCCCCTTACTGTTTTCTCTTCCTGCAATGCCTTTCGACTAACCACCTTTAACTCTAATAGCTTCCTCTCCTCTTCCTACTGTTGTAACTATTTTGTTTGCACTACAATCTACATACTTTATTTAATATGTACTTTAAGCTAACCAAATGTCTCAATTCTGTATATAAAAACTCATGTATGTTAATAATATATTGTGTAACTACTGCTATTCTTTGCTTGTAATTTGGAATCTGTGTGTACATGGGGCTTTTTCCCCCAGGCTTCTGCTGAAAATTGGGTCTTGCTCAGTCAGACATACCCATTTAACAAATGTCAAAATAAAATAAAAATAAATTAATAATTCACAGAAACCCTCAAATTTTGTTGTTTGATGTACGCATAATACAGACAGTACAGGCTAAGCACAATGAACTAGAGATAACTTTTCATTCTGGAATATGAAAAGCATAAAAGAGTATCATAAACTATTAACACAGAACTTATGGAAACCCTCTGAATTTGTCATTCTTCATTAGTATACGACATATAGTCAAGGTGACCCAGAATTTTCTACTGATATAATTTTATGCTGTTTTCATCCACTTCATATAGGGTCTGTTTGCTTTTAAACATATATCCATCTGCATCTATATTATTCAACCCCTATAACCACCCATTATGCCACAGTCAGTTTGTATTGCAGACACGTTTGACCACAAAAGGCTTGTCAACATGGATAATTTGAATTATAAACATTAAATATACTGCAGATAGGTAATGACAGTAGTGTATTCTACCACTGCAATGCTATCAAGTGACAGCTTACCTTTGAAGCTAGCTGTAAGTCAGCTATACCATAGAGTGAATGCACCTATGCATACTTTTAAGTTCCTTTTGTGCCATATGTAATTAATGAGCTTATTTAAAATTCATTGTTTTTGAATCCTATTTGCACACATCTATGCAACTTCTAGAAATTATATGCATTAACCAATAGCTCTGCATAATGGAAAGATACTCTATGCGACTACCTATTTGGTATCAGTAAATAGAACCATCTGTGACATGTGCCAAATGCTCACTAATAGTCTGATATCATCTTATATGTACTAATTTTAAAATGTGATTTGGATACATTTACTAATCATACAGTTGCTACCTGCAAACTGACTACAACCTCAGCAAACTGAGAACAGCCTCAGTTAGCATTTGTCTTAACTCTTTTTTGACAAATTTCTGGCTACAAGAGTGAAGATGTCAACTGTGAGGAGGCTTTTGTGTGTCTGGGTACTGAAAGGGACCTGGAAGGAGACCACCCAGATGCTCATTGTCTATGTTGCGAATAAGCAGAAGATGCAAGCACACCCAAGGAACTTTGTAGTGATTAAGATTTGGAACAGGATTGTGAGTGAGCACCACAGACAGACTGGGATTTTCTGGACTGGCATGTAAGTCCATCACTGATACAATGGCCTGCATTGGATGGATGCTAAAAGGATCATCACCAGAGGATGAGTGAGGTCTGACACCAGCCTGCAGATGCCTATAATAAGTTTCATAATTCACACAACACCTACATCATATCCAATGTATTTCCTATCTGTATGTGTTTAAGGACTGTTTAAATTTGATTTTATAGGTGGCTGTACTGATAAAAGTAATGCTAATGTACATAACAGTGCACACACAGCTGTAAATGGTATGCCATAAATATTCTTTTTACAAGCATGCATGCACAGCTATGTTGATTAGCTTAATTGGTTAAGCAAAGAGTCACACTCAGTCATAATCTCCTGTGGTTGGGTTCAAAGCCAATTATGGTTAAACATAAGCAATTTAAGCACTCTATTTTTCTTGGCAAGTATACACCTGCTTTTGTTGCAGTGTTTGTATTTCATTTTGATAATTACATATTTGAAGAGATATTTGAGGTAGATACTTGTTCAGATGGGCAGCTTAACCTGTTTGGCAATAGTCCAATATGAATTTTTCATTAATACATGTGGCTTTCAATCATTGATGTTATATTGTTATTTCAGTAATGGCTAGTTAAGAACAGTTATGGCAAAAACTTGATTGTTCAGTTATGCAGTATATATTTTTTAAATATCAGGTATGAAGGAGATGCATTAATACCTATTGCTCTTACTTCTCAGATGACTACAAATATCCCTATTATCCGCAAAGATTCTGGAAGCACCCTAGCTCCATCATTATGGTTGTATGTGTACATCACTGCCAATACATGCATATTTTGGTTGTACATCTTTAATGGTACAATACAATCAATTGTATTTTAACACTGACTGGCTTCCTAAATAAATGAAATGGTGATGTATGTTTCAACAGTGATGAACATGTCTTTCTGTCTATATTCGTCTGACGAATGCAAACACAGGTTCTGTTGCGATGCCTAAGACTGTGAACTCTGCATTGTTAGAGCTTTTGGTTATGGGTCTGATCCGAGTGATGGCAGGCAGTCAGGATTGCATCTTGTTTTATTTCAAATGCGCAGCACATGCTTAAACTTGGCCTTTAATTTTACCAGTACCGATATTCATGATGAAAATTCCATGTTTCTGAATCTTAACTACATAGTCATACAGATCAGTTGTTTAATCTACATAAATCCATACCATGACAGCCAAGAAAAATTAACTAGGCAGTGAGGTACCATGATTAGAGTGCAGACGTCTATGACAGGTATAGGTTTGAATCCCTGGGTCTCTTGTTTATTTATATTACTCCTCATGTGACGTTTCGACAGTGGCACAGCAATGCAGGCTGGAGAAGTTGTTTGACCGCAACTGAGCTACAAAATATAAGTATTTTTTGATTATTTTAACAGATTACTGTTTTTATAATTTAATATATATAAAGCACTTTGTCTATTCAGAATCTTCAGAAATCTTTTTCTGTTTAAAAACTGTCATAGCTTGTTGTCTTAGGCTATTGTATAAACTGAAACATTTACTCTGTGTAATTATCTCTTGGCTAGTGGGGGCTGGTTCTTTTGTGTTCTTGTAAAAAAAAGTTGTTGTTCTGGTCTTTGGTGCAGGCTGGAGAAGTTGTTTGTCCGCAACTGAGCTACAAAATATAAGTATTTTTTGATTATTTTAACAGATTACTGTTTTTATAATTTAATATATATAAAGCACTTTGTCTATTCAGAATCTTCAGAAATCTTTTTCTGTTTAAAAACTGTCATAGCTTGTTGTCTTAGGCTATTTTGTCCCACCCTGTTGGTGTCTTGCTCTTATACTTGGTGGCTTTGCAGTTGCCCGCCCCTACTGTGACACACCTCCCAGTCTAGTGTCATTAGCTCATTCTTCTTAATACAGAGAGAACATTTGATAAGGCCTTCTGTTCCTCCTTTTTACCTTTTCAAAAAGTAAAACAAAACTTTTTTTTTCTTCTTCGCCTGAACCTTCTTGTGTTCTGACTGTCCTTCTCAAACATATTGGAAATATACAGTATATTTCAGAGCATTTGTTATAACTGTATTTGCTATAACCGATTTAAGTATTTTTTTCTGGCTTTTGAATATTTACTGCTTAGCGACTGCATCTTAGCCTGTTTATACAGCTCTGCATTCTATTTAAACTGTTTTTGTGTTGATTAACTGTTTTGCACTCTTAAAAAGTTATTTGTTGCTTAATTTTACCTGTAGGCTAACACACTCAAGTGTGCTAGCCACTTAAAAGCATTTATAGCATTTACTGTCTGTTTTTTTTCCTTGTCTCTGTAAAAAAAAAAAAAAAAAAAAAAAAAAATCTCTTGTTTTCCCACCTTACTGAACTACAGTAGTCCAGTTTCAGAGTTGCTGATCCCTGGGCTTTGTTTTTAGTTCCTGTTACTGATCCGTTGCCTTATTAGGAAGGAGGGAAGTTTCTTTGCTTACCAGTGGGAGTGGGAAGCACTGAGCAGCCTTTTTGTCCGAATTGGTGAAGTTTCAGCCAGAAACTAGTAGTCTATTGGTCGTTTTGGGCCAATTCCTAGCTCCTTTCAGCCCCCTGCTATAAAACACGCTAAACACGTGTTTTCCAGCTTGTACCAACTCTGCACAGATCCTCGTGGTGGCCTGCAGAGTGATCCAAGCAGCAGAGAGCTAAAAGAGTGACTTTCTACCAGATATAAGTATTTTTGTGGCTTTCCCACTGTTATTAAGCTAGCGACTGCATTTCGCCTGTTTTACTGCTACTTTAAGTGATTTCTGCATTTTACACTGTTTATTGCACTTTAAGTTACTAATTGTTGCAAATTGTTTCTGTAGGCTACACACTAAAGTGCGCTAGCCGATTTACAGCATTTATAGCATTTACTGTCTGTTTTTTCTCTTATCTCTGTCATAAAACAAAAATCTCTTGTTTTCCCACTTTACTGAACTAGAGTAGTCCAGTTTCAGAGTTGCTGATCCCTGGGCTTTGTTTTTAGTTCCTGTTACTGATCCATTGCCTTATTAGGAAGGAGGGAAGTTTCTTTGCTTACCAGTGGGAGTGGGAAGCACTGAGCGGCCTTTTTGTCCGATTTGGTGAAGTTTCAGCCAGAAACTAGTAGTCCATTGGTCGTTTTGGGCCAATTTCTAGCTCCCTTCAGCCCCCTGCTATAAAACACGCTAAACTGTACTGCTGATCTAACCAGCATATCCTATAACTGGAAAGTTCATCTCTACTTGATTCCCAAGTAGACTATTCTCTATCTGTAAAGCCTAGCACTTACTCCTACAGTACTTGCACCTTGATAAAGCACTCTTATTATAGATAGTACCCCACCAGCCCAAAACCCACTTCCCCCGGAGTCCTTTGAAAGTTCTTTATCTACTACTTCTAGTATGTCGAGGAATCAGTTGCTAGTGTCCTCTCCAGCTCAACTGGTGAACCTGGGAATATTGAGGCAATGTTACAATTGCCTCATGTACACAGACAATCCTCTCCTTCTCCCACAAAACACAAATACATGCGAGAGATGCAACTATACGGCCAAACTGGAGGCTGAGCTCTCTCAACATAGGACTGGCAAGACCAGACAGGAGGAGAAGGCAACCACACACAATACATACCCAGTCACACATGGTACCATCACAACTTCAAATCATACACATACTCACACAAAGACATACTCGGAGGCTCTGGTCAAAATTTACCAAAACAGCAGAGGCCACCAAAGCAGACACCCAAACAACTACCACCTCACGACCCAACACATGCAACACATAGACCACACAGTCAGAGTGTCAAACAGTCACAGCCCTTAAGGCCAAACAAAATGCCAGACACACTTGTCATTGGTGATTCCATAGTCAGACACACTGACGTCCCGCTCACCAGACTGAGTAAGGAGAAGGTCACAGTAAGCTGCCTGTCGGACGCTAGAATCCGCCACATAACGCAAGCACTCAGGTCTCTCAACAGCAGGTACAAGTACGACTCAGTCATTGTCCACGCTGGTGTCAACGACCTGAGATGTACCTCCTTGGACTACATGAAAAGGGACGTCGAGGAGCTCTCTGATTATGTAGCCCAGGCAGGTATGACCCTGACCTTGAGCAGTATCCTACCTTCACCTAGAATGATGCCACAATACAGTGATAAGATGATCAGCTTTAATAATTGGCTTAAATTCTGGTGTCATTCAAAGGGGATCCAATGTCTGTCTGCCTGGGATGACATGCTGGACAAGCCACGCTGCTTCGCAAGGGACGGCTTGCACCTGTCACCCATGGGCTTCCGGATATTGGCAAAGGCTCTTGCCACCCCCATAGTGCCTTTTTTAGGCAAGGCTCAAATTCTAAACCTACCACCCTAGAACACCAAAAAGGAAAAAACTAAGGGTAATGCTGCTCAATGCCAGAAGTCTCAATCTCAAGATGCACGACTCGAGGCCCTTCTCAATATGGAGAACATCGATGTCTGTGCTGTGACAGAAACCTGGTTCAAGGCTCCTGAGAGCACCCCAGCACTAACAGGTTTCACCTCATATCATACGTTCCGCCCCAAAATCCGGACAACACCAAGAAAGGAGGGTGTCCATATTCATAAAGGACACCCACACCTCAAGGTTGGTGGCAACGCACGATGCATCTGAGACCATCCAGGTGCAATTAACCATAGGCAAGACTGCTCTGCAATTTGTAGCATGTTACAGGCCACCCTCTCAAACTCAGGAACCTCACATGGCCTTCCTGAAAACATTGGAGGGGATAAATGTATCTCCAAACACCATCATACTAGGTGACTTCAACTACCCTAATATAGACTGGGAACACTACTCAAGCCCGAACACTCTAACCCAAAGATTCCTGGAGTTCATAAACTCAAATGCCATGGAACAACTAGTGACCATCCCCACAAGAGGTGAAAACATACTTGATCTCATCATCACGAACATGGGATCAAAATGTTCAACACCAGAAGTATACCCCTCACTGGTGAGATCAGATCATAAACTAATCTCGCTGGAGGTCCTCATCCCACCCCCACCTGAAACAAAAAAGACCACAGTGAAAAACTTCTCAAAAGCCGATTTCACACTTCTAAAAACTAGTGTGGTCTCCTTTAAGGCCCCTGAGCCAGTGGTAAACATTACTCAAACCGCTGAATCACTTACAAATGCCTTCTACCAGCACCTACAGGACTGCATGGATCAGGCAATCCCAAACAAAACTAAGACTCTCTGTACCAAAGGCAAGCGTCCAGTCTGGTGGACCCCAGCCATAAACAAGCTCTACAACAAAAGGAGGAAGCTACTACAAGATAGAGCAAAATCCTTGAAAGGTAAGACACCTTTGATCATTATAAGTAAAACTAAGAGCTCTCATAAAATCATCCAAGGAAAATTTTGAGAGAAAAATCGCCAAGGACTCTAAAGACAATCATAAGGCCTTCTTTAGCTATGTTAGAAACCTAGGAGGAAACTCCCAGATATGCTCAGAATTAGTTCAAAATGATGTGAAAATTACTGAACCTACACACATTGCTAACATACTGGCTGACAGGTTCAGTGCAAACTTCTCCCCTCCCCCCCAAAAGGAGAGATATCTATTCCAGAGGATTGTAGCCCCCCAAACATCTCCAACGCCCAGGTGAGAACTGCCCTCACTAAGGCAAAATCACAGCATCCATGGGACCGGATGGTGTCCCCGGCTGTGTGCTTCATGAACTCAATGAGGAATTAAACCCACAGTTAGGACAGCTGTTTAATCTTAGCCTCACCTCAGGATACGCACCCAAGGAGTGGCGCACGGCGACTGTGGTCCCACTTCATAAGGGCGGTGCCTCCACAGACCCTGGAAATTACCGCCCCATTAGCTTGACAAGCCTTATCTGCAAAGCCATGGAGAGGATCATAATGGAACTCATAAATAAAGACATAGGGAACTTGCAGACTTTGGATCCAACCCAGTTTGGCTTTGTCAAAGGCAGATCCTGCCTCTTAAACTTGGTTGACTTTTTCGAGACAGTCACCAAGGCCATTGATGAGGAAAGGCAGTCCATACAGCCTACCTCGACCTGGCAAAGGCCTTCGACACAATACCCCACTCAGGTATCATCGAAAAACTCATCAGCTTGAATGTAAACCCATACATCACAAGATGGGTTGCAAACTGGCTAAGCGACAGAACCCACAGGGTCAGAGTTGCTGGAGCCATGTCAGACTCAAAGCCTGTCACAAGTGGTGTCCCACAGGGCTCAGTCCTGGGTCCACTCTTGTTCGGCATCTACTTTTCTGAAGTACAAGCAAACACAGGAGGGTTATGGCTGACAAAGTTTGCAGATGACTGCAAACTGGGCGCCATAGTCGAAAACACATCTGACACAGATATCCTCCAGAAGGGCCTCACAGAAACGGATAACTGGTGCAAGAGCCATGGCCTGAAGTTAAACGCCAAAAAATGCATAGTCATACCCTTCGGGAAAAACAAGGTTACCCCTAGCTACCATATAGGTGACAATCCACTGAGCACAGAAAAAGTCATCAGGGATCTGGGGACCCAAGTTGACAGTAGTCTTCGCTTGACACTCATGCTGCTAAAGTAGTTAGGAAAACCTTCTATATCGCCCACCTGATCATGAAGGGATTCACATCTAGATCAAGGGAGGTCATCGTCCCCTGTACTCATCACTCATTAGACCTATGATTGAGTACAATGCCCGTTCGAATGTATCTGACCAGACACCTGATGCAGCTTGAAAGGCCCCAAAAGTTCCTCACCAAAAGGATAAAGGGTCTCAAAATATGTCTTATGCTGCCCGACTGAAAGAACTCCAGCTTTATTCAGTCTCATACCGCTTGCTCAGAGGTGACCTGTGCCTGACATATAAGGCCATGTCAAACCCAGATTTGATGAATATGCTTCACCTCAAAAATCTAGATCCCTCAGAACCACAAGGGCAGGAGACTTAAACCTTGACACGGTTATAAATAGAACGTGCTGGAGGGACAGATTCATCACCCAGAGACTCCCTATGCTGTGGAACAAAATCCCGGTACATGTGAGGCAGAGCACCTCGCTGGCCTTGTTCAAGAGGAATCTTGACCAATGGATGGGAGATCGCAGATATACCCCAGGGATTACTTCAGTGTCACTGCTTGACAGAGGCACAGAAAAATGATAGGCATAGTTTTTATTCAAACTAAAGGGGTGGCGAAAGCCACATAACTATGGGCTAGGCTTATAAATGCCCTTGGGCAGATAGCCTAGTATGAACCTATGAACCTATGAACCTATGATTGAATGTGCAAAATGTGAACTTGCATGTCTTGTCAAACGTGATGCTCAATATTCTTTTTTTTCAATAATAATTCTTTATTTTATTTTTTCCAAACAACTAATACAGTACTACCAACTACTTACAATATGTACATGAATGCTTCCAACAGTTACATAGAATCATTATACATACCTATACACTTCTAAAAAAAAAAAATAATGAAGAAAAAAGAACTAGTAACCATATAAGACTTATCTCAATAAAATTCAACAGTTATTCAGTTTTTCCCAGAGAATAGTGGAATGGAAGTTTAAGCTAATACAATGTTAAAGATTTGTTCCCATATTTTTGTATTGTTTACATTTTTCTTATAATCACTAATTAGAAATTTATGTGCTAGAATATGTTTGGTGGCTACTATCTTGAAATTTTGCCATGATGCCTGTAAAGGGTTCAACCAATTGGAAGCTATATATAACTTCATCAACAAAAATATTGACTAGTATAATTCTTTGGGTTCTTTCCAAGTTGGGTGGTGGAATATGCAAAATCGTAAATTCCCAGGAGAGTGTGGAATGTTGATATCCCATTTTTTGTAGTTGAAGTTTCAAGGAATTCCAGAGTTTGAAAATACATTTACAACTCCAAAACATATGTAGGAGGTCGGCTGTTTGATCTAGACAATATGGGCATTTTGGTGAGTTCTTTGAGTTAAATTTGTAGAGTGAGACGCGATAATACGCGTTATTAAATATCATCAATTGGGTAAATAATAGCTTCTGAAGGGACACAGATTTTATGGTTAAGTGAATTGCTTTTAGTATTTTACTTTCTTCAATTGTCAACAATTTCTCTCTCCAGTATTTGGAAATTAATATTTGATTATTATATTTTATTTCTTTAATCAAACCATATGCTGCAGTTATATATTTACATTCCTGTGTAAGGGTTTGCCATAAGTTCAGACACATGTTTAAATCTTCTTCTTTAATTATGTCATTCCCTTTACTAAGGTAACTTATTGATAGGTCTTTTAATTGTCTTATTATAATTAGATACGATTTGGGGAGATTCAACTCTTCTAAAATATTGTGAATCGGGATACCTAAAAGGATATAAATCAAGTAGGGTTAAATTAATTATAAGTGGGAATTTCTTAAGGTCTATCAGCTGGTTACCAATTTTCAGATTTGGATTTTTGTGAAATGGTTGAAGAATTATCATACTTTGCAAAAGATTTAATGAGTTAAACAGACTTTGTACTGAAACTATATATGTTTTGATATGTTCCAACACGAAGTACCCTTTAAGAGTATTTTTGTTTAAAAAGGTAATGGCTTGCAGTTAATATCCAATTCCTTGACATGTTTATGATTAAGAACCAGCCATTTGGGAACCCATTTCGAGTTACACCCATCAAAGTTAATTATTCTTAAAAGTCTATTGGTGTTTATTATTAAATAATATGTTTCAAATTAGGTAGATCCAACCCTCCCTATTTTTGGAGCCATCAATTTATCATACGATATCCTAACTTTTCTAGGTTCCCATAGAAATCTAGCTAGTTCTGTATGAAGCTGTTTGAAGAATTTTTGGAGATTTGGACTTGTGACGCTCTAAAATATATAGTAATCTAGGAAGTATATTCATTTTAATAATTGAAGTCTTCGCCATTATTGGTAATTTCAGATTATCCCATCTTTTCAAGTCAGATACTATCTGCTCCCAAATAACCTTAACATTATTGAGATAAAAATCTCTGTTGTCTGTTGAGAAAACCACTCCTAAGTATTTTATTTTTCTTCTGATTTTACCTGCCCTACTAATGGTAATAGTGAAAAGGTGTAGGTGTCTTTAATGGGAATATCTTAGTTTTTTAAATTTAATTTATAATTGGAAATTTTCGCAAATTCTTCTACTGCCTTTAATATTTTATTAGTATCCAAAACAGGTGTTGTGCAATAAATACTCAAATCATCTGCAAAAGCAGCCATTGTGATCTTCGTACCATAGATCCTTGGAGCATTATGATAGATATTTTGTTTAATGTGCAAAAATAGAGGTTCCAAATACAAATTGAATAACAAGGAGATAAAGGACAGCCTTGACGGGTACCATTTTTAATTTGAATTCTTTTGAAAGATTCCTGTTAATGACTAGATTTGTATAAGGATTGGTATATAATTTTTTAAAGTTGAAGTGAATTCTTGTGGTATGTTAAAACATGTTAAAATGTCAAATAAATATTCTAAGTTCACTCTGTCAAATGCTTTTTGTGCATCAATTATAAGTGCGTAAAGATTATGGTTTTATGGGTGGCATGAGAAATCATTGTATGCAGTGTTAATGTATTATCTATAGTTTGTCTGCTATTTATAAAACCGCTTGTTCATCAGATATTATAGGGTTAATTACCATTTTCAACCTGTTAGCCAAAATCGATGTCATAATTTTCATATCTATGTTTAAAAGTGAGATGGGTCTATAATTATCCGGGTTTTGTCGATCAGTATTTTCTTTCGGTATGAGAATAGTTTTCGATGCATTAAAGTGTGGGTCAGTAATTTTATTGTTAATAATATAGTTAAAGACCACTGACAGTATTTTCCCCAGAATATCACTAAAAGTTTTATAAAATTCTGTAGTCAAACCATCCGGTCCCGGAGCTTTATATGGCTTCAATTTCTTGATAACATCAGTTATTTCCTCTGAAGAAATAGGTTTAATCAGGTTCATATGAAGCTCATCATTAATCTTTGGAAATATAATTTTCTGAAGAAAATCATTATTATTCTTATTTGGATTTACATCCTGTTGTTCACCATATAGTTCTGAAAATATTAGTTCAAAAACCTTTATGATATCTTCCGTATTGGTGTATGTTTTATTGTTGAAGTATATTTCAGGGATTTGGGAAGGTAACTTGATTGATTAATAATACGTGCTAGTGCTTTTGACGGGTCTGTATGTGATTAGCGTATTTTCCCAGCATTTTCTGTTCATGGAATGATATTTTCCTGTTTTGTTATAATATAAGTTTCTTTTGACAATTTAATAATTCCGTTTCGGTTTGTTTACTATAATTTCTAATTAATTCCTGATCTAATAATTTAATTTTTGATTCCAAGTCATGCATATCTTTCACTTGTAATTTCTTGTAGAAAGTAGCTTTTGGATAAACATTCCTCTAATTTGCGCTTTGATAGTTGCCCATTCTATGTCTGATGGATGTCGGTGTTCTAAAAGATTATTTAATAATTGATTAAAAAACTCCTGAGCTTCTTTTAATACATCCTCTTTATGCAATAGATATGGATTTAATGTCCAATTATAACCCCTAACATGCAATTTATGACAAGTATCTTTCTTAAAGGTTAATGTGATCCTGGAGTGATCCGACAAATAACGAGCTTGTATGTATATATAGGGATCAAAACACATTAGTGTATCTGATATTAAAAAGAAATCGATCCTGGACCACATTTTATGACAGCTTGAATAAAATGTGAAGTTATTTGGATTCATTTGGTCCTTATTACATTTAAATGGATCATAAAGTTTAAAATCTGCTTTAAGTTCCTGCAGTGCTATCACTGCCTGATTATTATAAGATCTATGGGGACTTGTTTTATCTAGTTTAGGGTCTTGGTATGTATTCCAGTCACCTCCTATTATTATATAATAATTGTTATATTGGTTTAAAATAAAGTAAAGTGATGTTATGAAGGTTTGCTGATTGGTACATGGGGCATATATATTAAGAAGAATCACCGGTTTATCGTAAAATTTTGTTATAAAATTACATAGCACCATCTTCCTTCTTTATCCATTTTAAAATCTAAAATTCTCTCTTGGAACTGAGTTTTGATGATTATTGCTACACCTGCACTATTAGTTGTCCCTTCCAAGCTATTACCTCCCTGATCCATTTTTATTTTTAATGGCAGTCCATTGATCATTAGCCAAGTGGGTTTCTTGTAACAATATAAATGGTGCTTTTGACTGAAGAAGTAAATGAAAAATAGTTTCCTTTTTCAGATTCTGGAAACCTTTAACATTCCATGAGTCTATTATCCACATAAAAATACTTTTAAAATGTTAGTGTATATGTTGAATTTGAAAACGATACTAGATTCGGTATAATATCAGATTTTGAAATATCTGGAAGCAAACTAAATGCCCCATCCCTAACCAGTGCCTATCCACTATTCTCCTGGACCAGGACAAACATAGGTTTTAACACTGTTTAGACTTCTATTGGTATACATCAATCCTAAATGACTATTATATAATAACACCCTAACAAGATATACAAAACCTATGATAACTACAACTAACCCTACAAAACTAACCTACACATTCCCCATTAAACACTAGTACCTATCTACAGCTCTTGAACATATTAGTTAGTTAACACACTGTTATGTCTTACATACCAATTTCTTATTCTACCCTCTAATGATTTACATACATTATTAATTAAATAATTGGTTATATTATCCTAGAATAACTAACTGTCTTATCTAACTTTGCCTAGGTAAGTATAACATGTTAACAGCAGCATTGATAAAAACAACATCAGTAACATTTTTTTTTTCACCTTTAATGTATTAATACTGTAAGAAATATATAGCTAACATAATGCACAGAATCTCTAGAACCACATAAAATATATATTCTTCCATTCCCTTAGGAATAGGAGAGTGAATTATACATGTTAACACATATAGATTATCATAGCATTAATAAGGAGAAAGTTTTTTTTTTTTTTTTTTTTTTTTGGAGTAACATAAACAATATAACAGTCATTTCAAAGGCAGAAAAGCAAAAATATCAATAGTATATAATTATAACTGCATTTCTATCTTCAGGCACACTATCTAGAACCAAAATAGAATAACTGTAGTAACTTTATATTGTTTCTAACATTGTAGTTAAATTACTCTATTTAACCATATGTTACAGCCCAGTTTAAATCCTTACCTGAATAAGCTGACATTTCTTTATACAAAATAAAAGTCAAACCTCTCTAAAATAGTCCAGGAGCCTCGTTTTGCAATTCTAAAAGCTTCCCCTGGCTCCACAGAGCTCTGGCTACTTCCTGGTATAAAAATCTTGATTTCGAGTTCTCAAAGGGGGACCCATTATGTGGACAGACTTCCAGAAGTGCCACAACAAAAGCTGACCCTCTGGAGCATTTCTAGGACTTCCTGTTGACTCACAGACACACACAGTTCATCAAGGCTGCAGGAGTTCATGAAATCTTTGGATTTAGCTGGACCTGTAAGAAAATACTGGTTAATGATTAAACAGGGGGCCTGGTGAGAAAAAAGAAGCAAACAAAGGATTTTGAAGCCTTGAGGTATAGCAGACATGGAATCCCAGAATCTGTATTGCTGTACACAGACTGAATGTTCCAGTTAAGCTTCTGAAGTTGGAAGGATTTAAAAGTCTTCAAAAGGTGAGTTTTGCTTCCTTTTTGTAGAAACAGAATATTTGGCTCCATCAAATGTAAAGATTAATGTACTTGGATACTTCATCTGGAATTTTATATTTTTATCAATAAGAAATTTGCAGTAAGGGGCTAATGCTTGTCTGGCTTGTCTGATTTGCAGTGGTAGATCTTGACCCATAGAAACTCTGTTATTTTGCCACATTACAAAACCTCCTTTCTTTTCATAGTTAGAATTATTTTATTTACATCCTGGTAATTCAGAATTTTGACATAAACCGGTCTAGGAATATTTGATGCTTGTGATTCCCTGAGAGCTCTGTGTGCTCTTTCTATGACTATTTGCTTAGCCATACCCGAGTCCTCGAACAATATTTCCAGTATCTGTGTAATGGTAGGCATTAGATCATTATATTGAATATTTTCCGGGATTCCTCTAATAATTATGTTGTTTCTTCTGGATCTTGCCTCTAAATCCAGGATCTTGGTCTGCATAGTTTGAATGTCCAGGTCATGAATATCTGTTTTTTGTAAGAAATGTTATTCTGTCCTCATTATCGGATATTCTAGCCTCAGATTTATCTATTCTGTCGAGAATTTGACTGCATGTGGCATTAAAAGCAAATATCTGGTTTGAAAGTGCATTTAAAGATTCTTGTATGGGTAACAGTGCTGTTTTAATGTCCTCCATGTTAGCTAGCTGATCCGGTTGGTTTGTTCCTCCTGTTTTTAAAAGATCTTGTGGTTTTACAGTTTTCTGTCTTTTAAATGTAGAGTCTTTCTCTGGTGACATCAGCGTTGATAATTTAGTTTTAGTTGTTGTTGTGTCCATATTTTTGTCCAGTTTTGACATCTTGAAACAGAAATCAGATAGATCCTTTGTTTATAGCTCTATTCAGAGTCAGGCAGACAATCAGCTTTAATCCTGTGAAATTAATTAGTTTTTCCTTCGTTCTTTTGATTCTCAGTCGTAGTTTGGTTGTAGTAGAATAGTTATATCCGGTAATTAATGCAAAAAGACTTGTAGTATATCCTCAGGGTTACTTATTCTTGCGAGTAACTGGAGAGCTGTAGATGTACAGTGTCTACAGAAAGGCGGCCATCTTTGTCTCTCAAGGATGTTGCTACCTCTAGTGGAGGTAAGAACGAGCTGGTCCAAGGCATTGGAATTAATGAACTCCAGGAAATGTTGGGCAAGTGTACTGGCACATGAATAGTTTTCCCAGCTAATGGAGGGGTAGTTGAAGTCGCATAGTATAAGAGTGTTAGGATGGACCCTAATATCCTCCAGGGTGCTTAGGAACATGGAGTGTGAGTCTTGTGACATGGTTGGGGACCTATAACAGGCTACGACCTGAATCGCTGTCTTACCCAGTGCTTGCTGCACCTGAAGTATCTCTGATGCATTATGTTGGGCTACCAGTCTGGAGGTGTGTGCATCCTTTATGAATATGTAAACAACACCACCTTTGGAGCTTCCGTCCAAGTTCTGGGGGTGACAGGTGTGGAAAGAGATATAGATCCCCCACTATGAACCAGGATAAGCACACCACCCACCGTGGTTTACTGGAATTCTTCAACATACAGCCCAACACCTTAGTTATGGAAGAGTTCAACTATCCGTCCATAGACAGGGGACATAAATAATCAAAAACATGCTTGCCCAGAGGATCCTGGACTTTGTTCACACAAATGCTCTGAAACAGATAATCTGTACCCCCACTAGGGGATCAAATGCTCTGGACATAGTACTCAACAACATGGTAGATCACTGTACTTCTCCATGAGTGATGCCCACCCTGGTTAGGTCAGACCACAAATCAGCCTCATCTGAGGTAACTATTGGAAATGATACCCTCACAGGAACAAAAATGTAAAAAATGTTAACCATAGCTAACTATGACCTACTAACCTATGGTATAAAAAGCTTCATACCATTCACAATCACAGACATCAATGATCTCTATGCAGAAATGTACACAGATGCCCTGTGCAAACACTTAAGTGGCTGCATAAACCCTGTTATACCTGACTGATCAAAACCAGGTCTTCCAGTAAAAACCAGCCACCTTGGTGGACTTTCAAATATAAACAGATGATATAATAAGAGGAATATAATGTTGTCCAAAAGCAAGAGTGACATCTCTCTTCAGAGAAAGAGTTCCATCCCAAGCCTAAGAAAATCAGAAACCTTTTAAAGTTTTCTAAAGCAAATTACAAAACTAAAATCACATCCATAGCCAATCATAAGGCATTCTTTAACTATGTCTGAAGTCTAAAAGGGAATGCCCAGCTATGCACCAAACTGGCATAATTGAGAAACTCCCACAGATAAGGATTAACACTTGCTACTAGAAGGGCAGCCAATTGGCTCATTGACAGAACACACTGTCTCAAAACTGGTGACTCCACCTTCACCAGTAGACCCATCACCAGTGGATTACCACACGGGTCTCTGCTGGGGCCCCTTAATGTTTGGCATTTATTTCTCAGAAGTCCCAGCTGAAGCAGACAGCCTTTATCTCACAAAGTTCACTGATAATTTCAAACTTGGAGCAATCATTGAGTCCCCCAATTATGTCAACATATTACAAGAAGGGCTAACACAAACAAATGATTGGTTCCAAAGCCATGGTCTAAAACTAAATGCAAAAAATACATTATTATTCCCTTGACAAAACAGAATTTCTTACACATTACTGTATTGACAGCACCCCTCAACTCAGTGGTGCAATATTTGGGAATGCAGATTGATAGCAATCTGAACTTTGACCACCATAAGTCCACAGTAGTAAGGAAAGCCTTCTATGTGGTGCACCTCATAAGCAAGGGCATAGTATCCAAGTCAAGGGATGTTATAACTCCAATGTATTCAACCCTCATTACACCACTAACAGTGTATAACGCACCCTTTTGGATGCAACTCACCAGACACCTGCAGTAGCTGGAGAGACCTCAGGGGTTTCTCACTACGAAAATACAGGGACTCCAAACCATGACCTACATGGACAGGCTGAAAACCCTGTCACTTTACTCTGCATCTTATATGCTGCTGAGAGATGTCTTGTGCCTGGCATATAGGGCAATCGCCAACTCTGCCCTAATGGAAATGCTGCACATCCGCAAGTTAAATGGCTCAAGAGTCACTCACTCTAGAGATCTCACCCTAGCTTGTGACATTAACAGAACATACTGGAGAGACAGATATGTCTCCAAGAAAATGTCACTTCTCTGTAATAGACTTCCTACTCACATAAAGTGGAGCTCCTTACTTACCCTATTCAAATGCATCCTAGATAATTGGATGGCAGTCTGCAAATTCACCCCTGGGGTGGCAGCCATGTCTCTCATGGACAGGGCTAGCCAGTGTTGATCACAGACCTGCTCTGTTCATTAATTCATTCTGCAAACTAACCAAAAAGAGCAAATGGGGATAGTTGGGATTAACATGACTAGACTTGTAAAGGCTCCCGGGCCACTAGCCTGGTAGCCTCCTATGAACTTATGAACTAATGAAGCAGAATCAGGCAGAGCAATATTAATACAAGACTGCCCATAATGCATCTGCAAAGTAACTGCAATAATCATTGATTTCATATGGAAAAACATTTTAGATTTATTGTAAAATTTCACATTTGATGTTTGAGAAAATAATTATTTTCTTTTTAAACACAACCTACATGACAGACATATTTATGTAACTATCAATGTGCTTTTACCTGGACTGATTCACTTATAAGTTATTGTGTTGTCAATTCTTTCTGAAAAGCAGGTGATGGCAAACCTGTGTATCTAGTAGTGGTGCATAGCCTGCCTATTCTATTGTTGAATGGGTTTCTGCTGTTTCAATGCTTATAATGAGGTTGGCAGATGGGTTTTGGCATGCATTTAGTTCAAAATGTTATGGACTTCTATAGTAAGCAACTATGATGGATTGTTTAACAAACAATTGTCTACAATCATTGTGCACAAACTCAGTCCGTTTATTATTTCCTATCTGCTTGTTAAATATTTACTTATCAGTATTACAGTGTTTGAATTTTTCAGGTACCTAGAAAATAACTACAAATGCAAGTAGTGACTGTTATACAGTTGTTAATGATGAGCACTGTGTGGAATAAACTACAGGGTCTATATTATAACGATGAATGATCAAATGATCGAACGTTGTTATATCGAACTCAAAAGTTCAAATTCACAACACATCAAACAACCAGAACAGCGATTTTTTTTCCCAGGGAAAAAAAAATCACTGTTCCCAAAAATAAATAAATAAATAAATAAATAAATAAACACATTCAAACATTACATAAAATGGAGGGCTACGCCCCCCACACCCCCCCAACATGGGGGGGTTGTGGCCCCCAAACCCACCTACTTAAATATACCAATTCTGAGATCATACTGTAGTGCTGAAAACATAAAAGTGACGGAAATGGCCAAGCAACTGCTTTCCCAGGGAAAGAATTCACTTACATGCCGCTTCATCATTTTGCGTTTTCGACAGTTGTAGTTCAACGAAGTCGCATTCGACAAAATGCATCTTCAGTCTTCTGATAAGAACCCAAACTACAATAGTCAATATCGTATGGTGTCACTGTGTTCTATGATTGTCAAGTTTTTCAGAGTTATTGTATTGCATTCTAATTCTCTGATGTTGTGCTGTCGGTCATTAACCATGTTGTATTGCAAATCTCATTTGCATATGACTATTACATATTGCTGCTTGTTCTTCTACTATATATTAATAAGAAACATCTGTCATCCATGTGATGTTTACATTACACCTTCTTTGCACATAAACATCAGTTACACTTGAGTTTATCTCTGCTGTGAATACCTCAACTTAATTATGCCAGGTACCATACAAATAATGGACCATGTAACTTGTGTTTTTTGCCAAACTATTTGCATAATTGGGCTGTATAGTACGCTGTCAAGGGTTTTTAATCACAGGCCCTATTCAAAATGTTGTGCTGTTTCCATCATTATCAGCTTACCTTGTATCAATTGTTTTTGAACAGAGGTACACGCCATGTTTATCTTGATATGTCATGATATATACATATTTTGATTTTATATACTTGATTAAGTAATAACAGCATTTTCTTGGGTAAACTGTATATTATATGACATGTAATGCACTAGAATAAAGTAGGGACAGTGTGATGGACATGGTATCCCACATTTGGCTTTCTTCTGATATCATCAATACACATTAATAAGGGGACATTGGGTGTGTTGCATAATCTTGATTGTGCTCTTGCTACCCTCAGTTATTTATATTATACAAGGTATAAAGACACCTCATGGGCCATATTGTCTGATAAATATGTTGAAACGACTCCTGTATTGTATTGTTAAATACCTTCAGCAAACGTGTCACAGCAAGTGTAATTTTTTTATCATGTTAATGGCATAACATATGTAAAGATGTGCAGCAGGTAAGGGTGATAAAGGATAATGAGGTAAACATACTCACAAGTGAGGAAAGTGTGTTGAGCAGATGGAAAGAGTACTTTGAGGTGTTGATGAATGAAGAGAATGAGAGAGAGAGAAGGTTGGATGAGGTGGGGATAGTGAATCAGGAAGTGCAACGGATTAGCAAGCAGGAAGTAAGGACAGCTATAAAGAGGATGAAGAATGGAAAAGCTGTTGATCCAGATAACATACCTGTGGAAGCATGGAGGTGTTTAGGTGAAATGGCAGTGGAGTTTTTAACTAGATTGTTTAATGAAATCTTGGAAAGTGAGAGGATGCCTGAGGAATGGAGAAAAAGTGTTTTGGTACCGATTTTTAAGAATAAGGGTGATGTGCAGAGCTGTAGTAACTACAGAGAGATTAAATTGATCAGTCACATCATGAAGTTATGGGAAAGAGTAGTGGAAGCTAGGTTAAGAAGGGAGGTGATGATTAGTGATTAGCAGTATGGTTTCATGCCGGGAAAGAGCACTACAGATGCGCTGTTTGCTCTGAGAGTGTTGATGGATAAGTACAGAGATCAGAAGGAGTTGCATTGTGTCTTTGTGGACTTAGAGAAAGCATAAAATAGGGTGCCTAGAGAGGAGCTGTGGTATTGTATGAGGAAGCTGGGAATGTCAGAAAAGTATGTAAGAGTGGTACAGGATATGTACGAGGGTAGTGTGACAGCGATGAGGTCTGCGGTGGGAGTGACGGATGCATTTAAGGTGGAGGTGGGATTACATCAAGGATCAGCTCTGAGCCTTTTCTTATTTGCAATGGTGATGGACAGGTTGACAGATGAGATCAGACAAGAGTTCCTGTGGACTATGATGTTTGCAGATGACACTGTGATCTGTAGTGAGAGTAGGGAACAGGTGGAGGAGACCCTTGAGTGGTGGAGATATGCTCTAGAGAGAAGAGGAATGAAGGTTCGCAGGACTAAGGCAGAATATATCTGTGTGAATGCGAGGGAGGATAGAGGAATGGTGAGGATGCAGGGAGTAGGGGTGGTGAAGGTGGATGAGTTTAAATACTTGGGATGAATAGTTCAGAGTAATAATGAGTGTGGAAGAGAGGTGAAGAAGACAGTACAGGCAGGATGGATTGGGTGGAGAAGAGTCTCAGGAGCGATTTGTGACAGAGGAGTACCAGTAAGAGTGAAAGGGATGGTCTACAAGAGGGTAGTGAGACCAGCTATGTTATATGGGTTGGAGACAGTGGCATTGACAAAAAGGCAGGAGTCAGAGCTGGACGTGACAGAGTTAAAGATGTTAAGATTTGCACTAGGTGTGATGATGGTGGACAGGATTAGGAATAAATATATTAGAGGGTCATCCCAGGTTGGAAGGTTTGGAGACAAAGCCAGACAGACAAGATTACATTGGTTTGGACATGTGCTGAGGAAGGATGCAGTGTATATTGGGAAAAAGATGCTAAGGATGAAGCTGCCAGGGAACAGGAAAAGAGGAAGACCTAAGATAAGGTTTATGGAAGTGATGAGAGAAGACATGCAGGTGGTTGGTGTGACAGAGCAAGATGCAGAGGACAGGAAGAAATGGAAACATACAGGAGCAGCCAAAAGATGATGAAGAAGAAGAATGGTATAACATATGTCTTTCACAATATTCAGGTGGCCATTGCATATTGTTTTATGACAGAAATGTAATGCACATGACTGTATGATAGACAACATTTTTTTCATTATGTATTGAAATGTCTTTCATCACATATGGTGTTACAGTTGCATAAGTTCATACATTACTGTAATGTGAAATAATGAACTATTTCCACCTATAGATTATGTTAGTCTGTTTTTGTTATGTAGTCCTAAATTTAGGTTAACACAGATTCTGTTTATTTTTTGTGGGGAGTTACCCTTGACAGAGCATAGGACCCTTGTTGGTTCACCTATTGGACAATGGAGATGATAACATGTCAGGCCCCTGTCAGGTGAATCAGATTCAGAGTTTGAAAAGGAGGACAGGAAGAATGATGACAATGATAGCAGAGTAGGACCTGCATGTGCCATTGTTCCTGTTACTTGCCACAGGAGTATCAACCACCAAGACAGGGAGACAATGTACTGCACCGGATCTGTGAGGTGATGATGAATGTCTTCCAGACACAGATGAAGGACCTGATGGAGAATTTTCTTCAAGACATGGCAGTGTCCATGCGTGACTCCTTCTTTGAGATCATTCATGATGCTTGACCCTATCAGGTGGGCCCTGATGGCCATCAGTATTGTCTGTGTAAACCATTTATGTAATGCTGTCGTCATGGTGTTTGTTTTTCAGAAAATGTAGTCTATATGCATAATTATGCAGACATAGCATATTATTGTCATGATTGTACAAATCTGAGCAGACACCACAGATTTTGTGTCATGGGGGCATTGGGTTACACCAAACACACTTTAACGTAGTACACATCTATTAAATCAATTACATTTCCATGATGTGTTGTACTTAATATATACATTGCTTCATAAGGGCAGGGGTGCTACTCATTACAGGTGCTTCTGTATGTGTACTCCTATGCATGCAGTGCAGCATAATAGTATGTCCAATATACTGCAGCCCTGTATGTGGCAGGTCTGACTGTTGCCGTTTAGATGATGCAAGTGAGACACAATTGTTCTGCTTGTGTTGTTCCACATGGATGGGATGATGACAACTCAACAAATGTATTATTCACATATTTCACACATGACAGAGCGAGATCAGTCCATTTATTTTATTTAGACAAGTTATCCATGTATATGCATTGCATCTGTTTCTCTTTTATTTGCTGCAGTCTTATGTCTGTTTGTTCATGCTCCTGTGATTCATGTAACATTGTGTATCACATTGACACAATAGCTTGTGTGTGTGGCATGTACTGGCACATAATATGCCATGTTGTATAATGCTTATGAGAATGCTCTTCATGGGCATTTATCCTTCATACAATGCATAAATGGTCATTTATCTGTTAGTGTATATACAGTTGATGTCTTATTTAGCATAATTCCTTGTTTCTCATTCTGTGTTATATTACAACATGCATGATCATATTGGCATAGATGCCCATATTTAGGCAATTAGCTATAAAATGATTTGCATGCATGTACATGCCCAAGTACATGTCTAAGTAAAAACCAACAGAGACAAGTTATAATACTATCATTAAGGATAGATACATAAGTTACATTATTACACACTACCCCCATTGCTCAATGAATTCTTTGATGTATTTAACTATTACTTTCCATAGGGTTTACAGCCTAGGTTAGTTTTTTGTTACCCTCTACAACTTTGAAGACAGGTGTTTCCTTTTGCTCTTGGAAAGCGGATTTATTTAGCAGCTGTCATTGCACTGTAAGGGGTCATTATATTTTGTTTTTTAATAAACACATTTTTTTTCAATTTTTAACAATGTTTGTAACTGTGTTAAACATACAATTCAATATATATTTTTATAATAGGTGGCAGTTTTAATGATGGATTTTACGTCTAGGTTGAACAGTATATTTTTAAACTTTTAAATAAATTAGTATCATGTTTATTTAAGGTTACCATTTCATTTAGTAATTTTATAATTAATTAATTAATTGAGTTAATTAGATCACATGATCAATTTTCTATAGTATAAAAGATTTGACACTATTTGTTTAAATTAACTTGATAAAGCCTGGTATCACCAGGCGAAAGCGCCTGTTTTGAGGTTGTCGTCTTGTCCAAATAAAGGATTTACAGTACCTACTGAGTTCTTATTGAAGGCTGCATCTGTTTTTCGCTTGTTCCAGTGTGGATTAATTTTCATTATTAGCGGCATTACAGTTGAAAGCTGAGCAACGCTGGTATTTGCCTGTGGAGGTGTTCTGTTATTGGTTTGTGTTTTTTCACTTTTTTGAGTACATGTCTATGATCATTGGATGATTGAGACACAAATACCCTTGTATATTGAAACTGTATACACTCAGTTATTCCATTTTCCTGTGTCTGTTGCACCTGTTCTTTTATGTTGTCACACCAGTATAGATGTGTGCTGGATAATGAATATTACATTGTGTACCTATGCTTTTTTTCTGTTTACTTGTTGAACATTACTGTGTTTTTGTAATATGTACATAGGCATTAGAATAATCAGAAATGTAGTCTACCAATGTAATGTAAATTGGCCATTTGCTTCATTGTAGCTTGGGTGGAATTCCACACCACTCTGTTTGCTGAACATATGCATGTGTAATGTGTCCCTATAAATACAGTTGCCCAGGTTTATTGTGTGCCTAATTTCTTTTGTTTACCTTTCTTTACTGATGTGGAGCTCTGCTGCCAACCTGTTCTCTCCATTTTACCTTTGTCATATATGTTGCACATATACACGGCATGCATGTAACTTCCTCTGCATTATCGTCATTGTCATGTAGTTTCACTGTTACAATAATACCTTGTGCAACAATTTTGCCATTACCCACATGCAAAGCATATGCAAGCAATGTCATTTTTCCTGTTTACTTGTGTTTTGACTACTAAACAGGACGATTTTAATAATTCATTACTGGGCACAAGCTGGCATTCCTTATCTGGCATTATCTATACCTTAATTACCAGTTATTATTGCACATCATTGTTTTGAGTATGTGTACTAATTTTGCTTTTTGGTTGGATTTTGTTCATCCAATGTAGGTCACACATATATGACAACACATCTGTGCTGCCTGTGATATGACATATGTCTTTCACATATGCAGTCCATTTCACATATATTTATGTAGTGTACATACAGCTGTGTATTACAGTCACATACTTGGTTTGCCACAGTACTGCTGTTTGCAATTGCGCTTGTCTGTTTGCCTTCCACATGAAGGGTTGGAAATTATAGTCTATCCTCTACTTGTGTTTTCCTGCATTTCTCTGAATGGATTTGCTCATCCATGTTGTAGCTTGGCTTACACTTGCACTTCTAACAGACTTGATTTAATTCAATATCCACTGTGCACTGAAAGTTCCATGTATTTCACTACAACCTAACTGCAGTCATACAGCTTCAGGTATGACTGTCACATAGTTTGCTACATCTCACACTACATAATGCATAGGTACATCTGCATTTCTGCATTGTACTATGCCTAACATGCATTTCTACCCTGTTTGTCCATTTTCTTTCACCCATGTTGTACAGTGTGCTGTCTGTATAATTTACCTCCCCTTAATGATTTTTCCAAGCTTCATTTGTCATGTATTCTGATATCTGTTACATGTTTACCCCTGTTATTATTTTTTTTCATTTTTCTTCCCCCTCTTTCCCTGTCTTTTCCATTCCTTCTATTCCACAAAAATAAGGGGCCTATTCTGACCAAAAAAAATACCCATGATCCTCTGACTATCCGTCATATTTTCCTATTTCAGCATATCTGTTCGGTGTCCCTCTTCTTCACACTTACCCACATCTGCTTTCCTATCTCCCTATTTTGTGTCCCCCACAGGGGTCCCAAGCACATTGTTAGCTATTGTTAGTCATGGCAAAGTGGGTGGAAGCTACTCTACCTCTTAGCACAAATCCCTTCAGAGAGTGGTGAAGACAGCAGCCGAGAGGATCATTAAGACCACCTTACCACCTATCCATGACTTGTACTTAATCAGATGTCTCAGCAGGGCCAGAGGAATAATTAAAGACTGCACTCACCCTACTTAAAGACTGTTCCTTCATCGATCATCCAGAAAGCACTTCCGAAGCATATGTTGCAGAACTATGAGATTCAGGAACAACTTCTTCCCTAATGTCATCAGGCTACAGAACTCTAATAACCACTACACTCTATGATGTCCAACTGGGTCATTTGAAACTGTCTTAACTTTTGCAAGAACCTGGTTACCAGTCTCACCTAATACTTAGTGCAATATTCACCATGACTGTAACTTATAGGCCATCTAGGGCAGTAGCAATGCAGTAAAATATCTCTTCTTTTAGTGCAAAGCATTGCAAATTCGTAAATTAACCATAGTGCAATACTCTAATGTTTGCAGAGCAATACTCAAATGCCTCTTTCTGTGCAAGGATCAATGCAATGCCTTAACCAAGTATTTGTGCAATATTATAGTCTCATGCAAGTAAGTGTTCAGTTTGAAAAGTATTAAAATGTGTTTCTAATTATGTCAATATTATTCTGTCTACCTGTGTGCCACGATGTAATAGCTAGGTGTTACATGTGTAAATGTCTGTGAAAATAGTCTGTATGTTGTCTGCACATTGAGTTCAGAGACACAGAATTTTATTCAGTTTTTGCACTTGTGTGATTTCTGAATGACAGTAAAGTTTACTTTGTCTTTTGACTTTGAAATATTTAGTTAATGTGAATATTGTTGCATGAAATCTGTAGTTGTTTGTAAATATTTTTCACTAAATGCAGCAGACTTGTCTCCCTTCATTAACTTTATTTGCATTGAGGTTGCATAGTATAGCAATAACCCATGCCTGGGTGTGGGTAATGCTGGATTTACCCACGGTTGGTGTGGTTTAGTCATGAGGGCGAAGCCAGAATGGCCAAACAAAGCCAACCGTGGGTAAATCCAGCATTGCCCACACCCAGAAGTGGGTTATTGCTATTATACAATGACATTATTTAAGAAAAAAAATAATTACTTTTCTTAAATAATGGCATTGTATAATGTCATCTTGCTGCCCTAACGCAGCTGTCTGGTATTATGCGGCAGTTCTGATGTACTGCGCATGCATATGCCTACGCAGTACATTAGAGCTGTGGGCAAAAGCAACAGAGAAAGCAAGATTTCTGTTGCTTTTTAAAAACTGTTTCACTATGTTAAATGGGTTTAACATAGTGAGACAGCTTCCGTTCTTTTTTTAAAGCTGTCGCGCTATGTTAAACTCATTTAACATAGCGAGACAGTTCTGAAAAAGCAACGGAGAAAGCAAGATCTCTGTTGCTTTTTACAAATTGTCTCGCTATGTTAAACTCATTTAACATAGCGAGACTGTGTGAAGCAATGGAGATCTTGCATTCTCCGTTGCTGTAAAAAAGGAGTTATAGTAATGGAAAAAGTCCAGGCGACCGGAACTTTTTCCATTACTATAACTCTGATTTACAGCGTGCATGCTGACCAATCAGCGTGCACATTTTTTAATATGAATGGGAGTCGTTGTATAATTTCAGTTATTGGATATTGATAATGTCTGGTTCATGAACCACTTGTCTAGACATATACAGATTTGACATGACTGCTTGAGAGTGCGAGATGTATCTGTTTTGCATTGTTTTTCTATTTTCACTAAGACATTTTAGCATATTACTTGTTTATTTGAAACTTTTCAGTGGAACTCTGTGAAATGTGTAGTGTTCCACAAACATTATGGAATATGGACCCTTGTTTCTATCCATGCATTACTGGTAGAGATTATTCTTTGCTGGTTCAGTCCTTTTGGTACTTTTCTTACTTGTGGCTTCATTGTGTACTTTGAGGCCAGTTTGTTCTTTAGTTTGAAGTCTGATTTTGTTGTTCAGGATACTGCATATTTAGTCCTGACTGCTGAGCAGTTGTGTGGCAAACAACTTTTCAAGTTATGTATTAACGATTTATTTATTAATTTGTTTTCTTTCTTTTCTTACTAACAACACTCATTTTTATGCTATTATTGTCTTGTGATGATATTTATTACTGCTTGGTGTAACTCATTCTAAGCCTTTTGGTTTAAACACTTGGGCTTCGGACGAGTTGTTTTGCACTGAGAGGGTTTGTGGTCTGCACTGTAGTGGCAGAACAGGTAGCTTACATCCTTCAAGGTTGGGAACTGCTGATTGAGGACTCAGTGTCTGTTATTCTAAAAGTGTATTAATTCTGGTTTAAGCACTTGGGCTTTCAGGCCAGTTATTTTACATTAAGAGGGTTCGTGGTCTGCACTCTTGTGGGAGGAGAGGCTGGACTCTGCCCTTCTGAGCTGGGAATTTCTGGTTAAATGCTTATAGTGCATGCATATCTGAACTGCTTCTTACTGAAGTTGGTGCGCCTTGTTTGCTGCGGCATAGACTGGATTCGGGCCTGCTGGATCTAGCTTTGTTTGTGCAACTTGAGCACTAATCCAGGCATTCTCTAAAGTATTCAATTGTATTTATTACTGCTTGGTAGTAACTTGATTAAAGTGTAGCTATCATTCTAAGTCTTTTGGATTAAGCACTTGGGCTTCAGACCAGTTGTTTTACATTAGGAAGGTTTGTGGCATGCACTGTGGTGGCAGGACAGGTAGCTTTCATCCTTCTAAGTTGGGAACTGCTGATTGAGAGCCCAGTGTCTGTTATTCTTAAAGTGTATTAGTTCTGGTTTAAGCACTTGGGCTTCAGGCCAGTTATTTTGCATTAAGAAGGTTCGTGGTCTGCACTCTTGTGGGAGAAGAGGCTGGACTCCGCCCTTCTGAGCTGGGAATTTCTGGTTAAAGGTTTATAGTGCCTGAATATTTGAACTGTATCTTACTGAAATTGGTACACCTTGTTTGCTGTAGCATAGACTAGATCCAGGCCTGCTGAATCTAGCTTTGTTTATATGCTTGTTGTTTGTTTGCTTGTTATTTCCTGGAACGCTAATTCCACCTAATATGGCTTCTCAGTGCTTCTGTGGATCACTAGTGATATCTGCATTGCTTACTGTACTTATTTCCTTGTTTCACTTGAAAGAAAGTTACTGTTTGTCGTTTTTGCATTTAAGTTACCTGTAACACATTGCACTTAAGTTACCTGGCACTTGCTCACTAAAGCAATTATACAAGTCAGCAATAAAAATTAAAAGCACTACACCCTCACTCCCCACTGGCCCTTGTTTTCAATTATAAAGGAATTCCCAATATTATTCTAGCATGCCCAAAGGTCAGTTGTCAATCTCCTCTCCGGTCCAGCTGGTGAATCTGGAAATCTTGAGGCAATGTTACAACTGCCTCATGTACACAGACAACCCTCTCCTCCTCCCAACAAATTTCAACACATGTGAGAGATGCAACCATATAGCCAAACTGGAGGCTAAGCTCTCTCAACTCAGTACTGGCATAACCAGTCAGGAGGAGAAGGAAACCACACTCACTACAATTCCAGTCTCACATAGACCTACCACGACAGCAAACCAAACACATAATCACTCAAAAACATACTCAGAGTCTCTAAATAAAGATCTGCCTAAGCAGCAGAGACCTCCAAAGCAGACACCCAAGCAACCGCTACCCCAAAACAAAACACGTGCAACACATATCTCACAAAGCCAGTGTGCTGAACAGTCACAGCCCTTAAGACTAAACAACACACCTGATACACTTGTAATAGGTGACTCTATCGTCAGGCACACTGACGCCCCGCTCACCAGGCTGAAAAAGGAGAGGGTCACGGTGAGCAGCTTGTTGGGCGCTAGGATCCGCCACATAACACAAGCACTCAGGTCACTCCAAGGCAAGTACAAATATGACTCAGTCATTGTCCATGCTGGTGTGAATGACCTGAGACGTACCTCCCTGGACTACATGAAAAGAGACATAGAGGAGCTCTCTGAGCATGTAGCCCAGGCCGGTATGACCCTGACCTTGAGTAGCATCTTACCCTCACCAAGAATGATGCCACAATATGAAGACAAGATGATCGATTTCAACAATTGGCTTAAGTACTGGTGTCATTCAAAGGGGATCCAATGCCTGTCAGCTTGGGATGATATGCTCGACAAGCCACGATGCTTCGCTAGGGACGGCTTGCACCTGTCACCCCTGGGCTTTCGGATATTGGCAAAGGCTCTTGCTACCCCCATAGTGCCTTTTTTAGGCAAGGCTCAAAAGACAAACCCACCTCCATAGGTATCACAAGGGATAAGAAACTAAGAGTAATGCTACTCAACACCAGAAGTCTAAACCTCAAGATGCATGCACTTGAAACTCTCCTTAGCATGGAGAACATCGATATCTGTGCTGTAACAGAAACCTGGTTCAGGGCTCCCGAGAGCACCCCAGCACTACCAGGTTATACCTCATACCATGCTTTTTGGCCCCAAAACTTGGACCGAACCACAAAAGGAGGGGGAGTATCCATATTCATCAAAGATACCCACACCTCCAGGTTGGTGGAAAAACACGAAGCATCAGAGACTATCCATGTGCAACTAACAGTGAGTAAAACTGCCTTCCAGTTTGTAGCCTCCTACAGACCACCCTCCCAAACCCAGGAACCCCACTCAGCCTTCCTGAGAACACTGGAAAATATGAAGGTCTCTCCAAACACCATTATATTGGGCGACTTCAACTACCCAAACATAGACTGGGAGCATTACTCTAGCTCCAACACCCTAGCCCAAAGGTTCCTAGAATTTATAAACTCAAATGCTATGGAACAACTTGTTACCACTCCCACAAGAGGGGAAAACATACTGGTGATCATCACCAACATGGGGACTCTATACTCCAGACCAGAAGTGTATCCCTCACTGGTACGATCATACCATAAACTAATCTCACTGGGTATTCACATCCCGACCCCACCCCCTGCCCAGAAAACCACAGTGAAAAACTTCTCTAAAGCAAATTTCACACTCCTCAAAACCGAGGTGGAATCCTTCAAAGCCCCCGGGCCTGTGGAAAATACGGCCCAGACCGCAGAATCCTTTATAAATGCATTCTATGAACACCTTCAGGAATGCATGGATCATGCGATCCCAAATAAAACCAAGACCCAATCCTCGAAAGGCAAACATCCTGTCTGGTGGACCCCAGCCATAAACAAGCTATACAATAGAAGGAGGAAGCTACTAAATGATAGAGCAAAATCCCAAAAAGGGAAGGCATCACTGATCAAAAAACTATGGGCACTCATGAAAAAACTATGGGCACTCATAAAATTGTCTAAGGCCAGCTTTGAGAGAAAAATTGCACAGGACACTAAGGAAAATCACAAGGCTTTCTTTAGTTATGTTAGGAACCTGTGTGGTAATTCCCAGATATGCTCAGAATTAGTCCAAAATGACAAAAAATACACCGAACCCACAGACATTGCCAACATCTTAGCTGACAGGTTCAGCGCAAACTGCTCCCCCCTCTCCCCAACAAAAGGGCAAATATCTATCCCAGCAGAGTGCTGCCCCCCTGACATCTCAGATGCTCAGGTAAGAGCCGTCCTCTCCAAAGCAAAAAACACAGCATCAATGGGACCAGACGGTGTCCCGGGCTGCATCCTACATGAACTCCAAGAAGAGCTAAACTCAAACATAAAACTACTGTTCAATCTCAGCCTTACTACAGGATATGTACCCAAAGAGTGGCGTACAGCAACAGTGGTCCCTCTCCATAAAGGTGGTGCCTCAACGGATCCTGGAAACTATCGCCCCATAAGCTTGACTAGCTTGGTCTGCAAAGCTATAGAAAGGATCATCATGGACCTCATAAATAAAGATATTGGGGACCTACAGACACTGGATACTACCCAGTTCGTCTTTGTTAAGGGCAGCTCCTGCCTCTTACACCTGGTTGATTTTTTTGAAACAGTCACCAAGGCCATTGACGAGGGGAAGGTGGTCCACATAGCCTACCTGGACCTCACAAAAGCCTTCAATACAATACCCCACTCGGGCATTATAGATAAGCTCACCAGCTTAAATATAAACCCCTATGTCACTAGATGGATTGCAAACTGGCTCAAGGACAGAACCCACATGGTTAGAATTGCTGGAGCCATGTCAGACTCCAAACCATTTACAAGTGGTGTCCCACAAGGCTCTGTCCTGGGGCCTCTCTTGTTCGGTATATATTTCTCGGAGGTACAGGCCAACACAGAAGGACTGTGGCTGACCAAGTTCGCAGATGACTGCAAACTGGGTACCATAATCGACTCTCCAGCCGACACAAGCATCCTCCAAAAGGGCCTCATAGAAACACACAACTGGTGCCAGAGCCATGGTCTCAAGCTAAATGCCAAAAAGTGTATAGTCATCCCCTTTGGCAAAAACAAAGTGCCCACAAATTACCACTTAGGTGGTGATCCATTAAGTACAGAAGAAATAACTAGGGACCTGGGGACCCAAGTTGATAGCAATCTCTCATTTGACAACCACGTGGCCAAAGTGGTTAGAAAAACATTTTATATAGCCCACCTAATTATGAAGGGATTCACATCTAGATCAGGGGAGGTCATCGTGCCTCTTTACTCATCCCTCATCAGGCCCATAATTGAGTACAATGCCCCTTTTGGGATGTACTTTACCAGACACCTGCAGCAACTGGAAAGACCCCAAAAGTACCTCACCAAGAGGATCAAAGGGCTCAAGCAGATGCCGTATGCTGCCCGGTTAAAGAAACTCCAGCTCTACTCAGTGGCATACCGCCTGTTCAGAGGCGATCTGTGCCTGACGTATAAAGCCATGTCCAACCCGGAATTAATGGACATGCAGCACCTCAGAAAATCCAAATCCCATCAAGCTACACGCTCGAGAGACTTGAACCTCAGCACTGAAATAAATAGGACATGCTGGAGGGACAGATTCATAACCCAGAGGCTCCCTTCACTCTGGAATAAAATCCCAGTCCAGGTTAGGCAGAGTCCCTCATTGACTCTCTTCAAGAGGAATCTTGATGAGTGGATGGGAGATCATAGGTTTACCCCGGGTATCACTTCTGTGTCACTGTTAGACAGAGGCACAGTATACTAACCTCGAAAAAGGGCATAGCAAAATAAATTTAAAATGGGTGGCGAAAGCCAAACACATTCTGGCTAGGCTTATAAATGCCCTAGGGCAGATAGCCTAGTATGAACCTATGAACCTATATACAGAATATTGTGGTTAATTTGTTTTCCTTTTGATATAAAGGCTATAGATATTCTGCAGTTATACATAGTCTGCTTTCTAACTAAATATTTCCAGTGTTTTTTTTCTGTGTGGATATATTTTTGCTATATCCTCAACAACTTTGCTTAGCTTGAGCATTATCCAGCAATGCTGAGAAGGATCATAAAGGTCAGGTTTTATAAATCTATGTAACAGTAACTGACTGTACGGACTTAGCAGTTCTAATCAGTTTTATACTGTTCAAGGAACTGTTTTGATTTTATTATTTGAATATAAGATCCCATTTATATTATAGCACATATTTTAGAAATGACAATAGTTATTTCTTTATTTATTTCCAGTTATTGTCCAGAATAGTCTATTTGAGCTATACAACTTCTTTTCAGTGCAGTCAAAGACAAAAAAGCCCCACATGAGCATTAAATATACACTTTAATTAACACAGAGAATTAAAGCTACAAGGTGTTAACAGGTTTCATGTAGTCCAGGACTTGATTCCTTGAGCCTCTGTTAGACTACTGTGTTACTCTTTGCTAGTTACAGAAACAGACAGAGCTCTAGGACAATTTAAAAATGCATCTAGGCTCCACAATGGTCTCCTCAACTCATGCCTATTAAAATATGATTTTCAGAGAGCAAGTTCAAAGCTTAGAACTTCTTCTTCTTTCAGCTTTTCCCAGTTAGGGGTCACCACAGCAGATCACCTGTCTGCTCATGATTGGCAGTGGAGTTTTATGGTGTCGAGTTGCCAGCCCAGCAACCAACCTTCCCCAGAAGGAATACACATGCTCACACCTAGGGGCTAATTTAGAGTGTCCAATCCACCTACAACATGTCTTTGGGATGTGGGAGGAAACCAGAGCAAACCCATGCAACCACAGGGAGGAAACCAGAGCAAACCCATGCAGACTCTGCACAGAAAGCACCCCAGCTGAGAATCAAACAAGAAAACCTCTTGCTGTGAAGCAGCAATGCTAACCACTGCACCACTGCGGCCACCCTGAGTTCTAAGCTTAGAACAAATATCTCAAATAATTGTGTGATTGCCAATAAGTAGGTAAGTACGTGCAGACATTGCAATATTGTAGCACATAAGCACAAAAAAAGTCAAGAGTAGTAAATGAAGTTAAATATTAAGACAAATAGCTATCTAAGAATGGTGGAATTTCAGATGTATATTAGCAGATAAAAATAAAATATAAAGATTGGTGAAATTTTGCCCAGCATGTCCTAGGATTTGAGATAAAATAGCATATTTTTTATTAGAAAGTGAGATAAGTTTATGCAAGTAAAATGGTATGATGGTTATTAAATGTATTATAATAACTATAGTTGTAAAATGAGCTCATGCGGGTGTAAAGGAAAACCTTGACAGACATAAGTATTGAGATAGATCTGAAAGGTAAGAATATATAACTGACATAGTGATATAATTTGTTTACACATTAGAGTTGGTGAAATAATGTTGAAGTATTTTTATTAGAAAGTTTCATATTAAACATTAACTTATATAGCTTTAGTGGAATATTCCATGTGAAATGTAATATATAGTGAGCAAAATTTATTAGCAGTTGTACTTGGGCAATGCTACCTTAGAGAACTGCATGGACAAGTTTTACTTGGTGCAATAATATTGTATTCTGAAGTTATAGGTTCATAGGTTCATAAGTGTGTACTAGGCTAATGGCCCTGGAGCCTTTACAAGCCTAGCCCATAGAAGTGCCCTGGCATCGTGTCACCTAACTTTAGTTCCCAGTGCCTGTATCAAGCAGAGCCACTGCAGTGATCCCCGGGGTGAACTTTCTATTTCCCATCCACTCATCAAGATTTCTCTTCAAAGGGCCAGTGAGGTGCTCTGCTTGACATGTATGGGAAGTTTATTCCAGAGCATAGGTAGTCTCTGGGTTATGAACCTGTCCCTCCAGCATGTTCTGTTGATTGTGGTAGTGAGGTTGAGGTCTCTGGAGTGTGTGGTGCAGAGGGATTGGGATTTCTTTAGATGCAGCATTTCTAACAGAGCTGGGTCAGACATGGCTTTGTAAGTCAACCAAAGATCGTCTGTTAGTAGACAATATGAGACAGAGAATAGCTGAATTTTTTTGAGTCTGTCCATGTAGGACATGTGTTTAAGGCCTAGGATCCTCTTC